>NW_027125256.1:0-300000 GCF_033026475.1 Channa argus | reverse complement strand
AGTACAGATAAAGTCATTATAGTGGGTGACTTTAACATTCATGTAGATGCTGACAGTAACTGTCTGAGCACTGCGTTTAATTCATTATTAGATTCAATTGGTTTTTCCCAAAATGTAAATAAACCCACTCATTGTTTTAGTCACACGTTAGACCTTGTCCTTACATATGGCATTGAAACTGATAATTTAATAGTATTTCCTCATAATTCTCTTCTGTCTGACCATTTTCTAATAACATTTGAATTTACAATAACGGACTATACAGCAGTTAGGAAAAAATTCCACTACAGCAGATGTTTATCTGAAAATGCTGTGAATACATTTAAAGAAATTATTTCTTCATCTTTTTCACCACCATGTGTCAATACTATGGTGAGTAGCCATCTTACTCCTGTGCAAATTGATTATTTAGTTGACGATTCTGCCGCCTCACTGCATACTAGATACAGTTGCCCCTTTGAAATAGAAGGCAGTGAATCAGAGGAGCCGACCTCCATGGTACAATTCACAAATGCACAGCTTAAAGCAGACAACACGAAAGTTAGAGAGGAAGTGGCGTTCCACTAATTTAGAAGAATCCCGGTTAGCCTGGAAAAACAGTTTAAAAACATACAAAAAAGCTCTCCGTGATGCCAGAACAGCATATTATTCCGCATTAATAGAGGAAAACAAGAACAACCCCCGGTTTCTGTTCAGCACTGTAGCCAGGCTGACTAAGAGCCATAGTTCTGTTGAGCCTAGTATTCCCTTAACTTTGAGCAGCAATGACTTTATGACTTTCTTTACTAGTAAAATTGTAGCCATTAGGGAAAAGATTCACCAGATCCTCCCTACAAATATTACGGCTAGATCTTCATGTACAACAGCTATAGAATCCTCAATAAGGCCCCAATCCATCTTAGACTGCTTTTCACCCATAGATCTCACTGAGCTAAGTTCAACTACCGCCTCCTCAAAACTAACAACATGTCTTTTAGACCCTGTTCCAACCAAATTGCTTAAAGATGTTCTACCTTTAATAGACACTTTCATATTAGATTTGATTAACCTATCTTTAGAAACTGGCTATGTACCAAAGGCCTATAAAGTTGCTGTAATCAAACCATTACTTAAAAAACCTTGTCTTGATCCAGGTGATTTAGCCAACTATAGACCAATATCAAATCTCCCGTTTATTTCTAAAATCCTTGAAAAAGTAGTTGCAAAACAATTATGTGATCACCTTTACAGGAATAATTTGTATGAAGACTTTCAGTCAGGATTTAGAGCTCATCACAGTACAGAAACAGCACTGGTAAAAGTCTGCAATGATCTTCTCCTGGCTTCAGATAATGGACTTGTGTCTGTACTCGTCTTACTAGACCTTAGTGCCGCATTTGACACCATTGACCACAACATTTTATTACAGAGACTAGAACATGGATTTGGGATTAAAGGAACCACATTACATTGGTTTAAATCTTATCTGTCAGACAGATTCCAACTTGTTCATGTTAATGATGACTCTTCTTTATGCACCAAAGTCAGCTATGGAGTTCCACAGGGCTCTGTGTTAGGACCAATACTTTTTAATCTCTACATGTCACCTTTAGGCAAAATCATTAGGAAACATTCCATAAACTTCCACTGATATGCAGATGATACCCAGCTCTATTTATCTGTGAAACCAGAAGATACTAACCAATTAGTCAAATTTGAAGCATGTCTAAAAGACATAAAGAACTGGATGTCCTACAATTTCCTACTTCTAAATTCAGACAAAACTGAAATCATCCTCTTTGGGCCTAAAAACATGAGAAATATGCTGTCTAACAATATAGTTACTCTAGATGACATAACTTTGGCCTCTAGTACTACGGTGAGGAACCTTGGAGTTATCTTTGACCAAGATTTGGCGTTTACGTCACATAAAAGACAAATGTCTAGAACAGCCTTCTTCCACCTACGGAACATTGCTAAAATTAGAAGCATCCTGTCTCAAAGTGATGCCGAAAAACTGGTCCATGCATTTGTTACTTCTAGGTTGGACTACTGTAATTCCCTACTTCTGGGGTGTCCTAATAACTCTCTAAAAAGCCTTCAATTAATCCAAAATGCTGCAGCAAGAGTGCTGACTGGATTAGGAAAGAGAGATCATATTTCACCTTCACTAGCTTCTCTTCATTGGCTTCCCATAAAATCTAGAATAGAGTTCAAAACCCTCCTCCTTACATACAAAGCTCTTAATGGTCAAGCTCCATCATATTTAAAAGATCTCATAGTCCTGTATCGCCCGATTAGACCACTTCGATCCCAAAATACTGGCCTACTTGTGGTTCCCAGAGTTTGCAAAAGTAGAATGGGAGGCAGAGCCTTTAGCTATCAAGCTCCTCTCCTGTGGAACCAGCTTCCAATCCAAATTCGGGGAGCAGACACCCTCTCTACTTTTAAGACTAGGCTTAAAACTTTCCTTTTTGATAAAGCTTATAGTTAAAAATCCTCACTCAACGCCAGTGCCTTATCCATTAGGCCACTGGGGCATCTCAAACACCTTTACTCATCAGTTCTTCCACCAAACAGTTGCTTCCTAGACAGAGCATAATGTGAGACATGCCATGTTGGCTTTGGGTAACACAATAATGGCCCCAAATGCAGTAGATATAGTGAGTAGAAGGGAAATTTTTAAAAGTGCAAAGAAAAAGATGTGAAACACGTAGAAAATAGATTGCCATGCTGATATGAAACTGGCATTTTACCCCAGATTGGACTCGAACCCTTTGGGTAGCACAATAATGACAATAAAAGCAGTTAGTATAGTAAGATGGAGGAAAGCATTTGAAAGAGCAGAGAAAAGAATGTGAAATATACAATAATTGCATTCCCAAGCTGATATGCATCTGGAATTGTATAGTAGGTGAATATGTACTTTCTGTATCTGGTTCACTTTACTAAGAGGTTGTAAAGGCCCTAAGTCAGCTTACAAAACACAGTTAGCAGAGGATGGTTTCGATCCATCGACCTCTGGGTTATGGGCCCAGCACGCTTCCGCTGCTCCACTCTGCTGTCAACCACCCCAGATGGTACTCGAACCCTTTGGGTAACACAATAATGACAATAAAAGCAGTTAGTATAGTAAGATGGAGGAAAGCATTTGAAAGAGCAGAGAAAAGAATGTGAAATATACAAAAATTGCATTCCCAAGCTGATATACAACTGGAATTGTACAGTAGGTGAATATGTACTTTCTGTATCTGGTTCACTTTACTAAAAGGTTGTAAAGGCCCTAAGTCAGCTTAAAAAACACAGTTAGCAGAGGATGGTTTCGATCCATCGACCTCTGGGTTAGGGGCCCAGCACGCTTCCGCTGCACCACTCTGCTTTGAACCACACCAGATTGGACTTGAACCCTTTGGGTAATACAATAATGACAATAAAAGCAGTTAGTATAGTAAGATGGAGGAAAGCATTTGAAAGAGCAGAGAAAAGAATGTGAAATATAAAAAAATTGCATTCCCAAGCTGATATGCATCTGGAATTGTACAGTAGGTGAATATGTACTTTCTGTATCTGGTTCACTTTACTAAAAGGTTGTAAAGGCCCTAAGTCAGCTTACAAAACACAGTTAGCAGAGGATGGTTTCGATCCATCGACCTCTGGGTTATGGGCCCAGCACGCTTCCGCTGCGCCACTCTGCTGTCAACGACACCAGATGGGACTCTAACCCTTTGGGTAACACAATAATGACAATAAAAGCAGTTAGTATAGTAAGATGGAGGAAAGCATTTGAAAGAGCAGAGAAAAGAATGTGAAATATACAAAAATTGCATTCCCAAACTGATATGCATCTGGAATTGTACAGTAGGCGAATATGTATTTTCTGTATCTGGTTCACTTTACTAAAAGGTTGTAAAGGCCCTAAGTCAGCTTACAAAACACAGTTAGCAGAGGATGGTTTCGATCCATCGACCTCTGGGTTATGGGCCCAGCACGCTTCCGCTGCTCCACTATGCTTTCAACCACCCCAGATGGGACTCAAACCCACAATCCCTCGCTTAGAAGGCCAGTACCTTATCCATTAGGCCACTGGGGCATCACAAACACCTTTACTCCTCAGTTCTTCCAACTAACAGTTGCTTCCTATACAGAGCATAATGTGAGACATGCCATGTTGGCTTTGGGTAACACAATAATGGCCCCAAATGCAGTAGATATAGTGAGTAGAAGGGAAAAGATGTGAAATACGTAGAAACTAGATTGCCATGCTGAGATGAAACTGGCATTGTACACCAGATTGGACTCGAACCCTTTGGGTAACACAATAATCACAATAAAAGCAGTTAGTATAGTAAGATGGACGAAAGCATTTGAAAGAGCAGAGAAAGGAATTTGAAATATACAAAAATTGCATTCCCAAGCTGATATGCATCTGGAATTGTATATTAGGTGAATATGTACTTTCTGTATCTGGTTCACTTTACTAAGAGGTTGTAAAGGCCCTAAGTCAGCTTACAAAACACAGTTAGCAGAGGATGGTTTTGATCCATCGACCTCTGGGTTATGGGCCCAGCGCGCTTCCGCTGCGCCACTCTGCTGTCAACCACTCCAGATGGGACTCGAACCCTTTGGGTAACACAATAATGACAATAAAAGCAGTTAGTATAGTAAGATGGAGGAAAGCATTTGAAAGAGCAGAGAAAAGAATGTGAAATATACAAAAATTGCATTCCCAAGCTCATATGCATCTGGAATTGTACAGTAGGTGAATATGTACTTTCTGTATCTGGTTCACTTTACTAAAAGGTTGTAAAGGCCCTAAGTCAGCTTACAAAACACAGTTAGCAGAGGATGGTTTCGATCCATCGACTTCTGGGTTATGGGCCCAGCACGCTTCCGCTGCGCCACTCTGCTTTGAACCACAGCAGATTGGACTCGAACCCTTTGGGTAATACAACTGCTCATACTGAACCAAAACCCAAAACTTTCAAATGTGGATTATTAAATATCAGATCTCTCTCTTCTAAATCTTTGTTAGTAAATGACTTGATAAATGATCATCAAATTGGTTTATTTTGTCTCACTGAAACGTGGTTGCAGCAGGAAGAATATGTCAGTTTAAATGAGTCAACCCCCCAAAGTCATATTAATTATCATGTTCCTAGATGCACAGGCCGAGGTGGAGGAGTAGCAGCAATATTTCACTCTAGCTTATCAATAATTCCTAGACCTAAACATAGTTATACCTCATTTGAGAGTCTTACTCTTAGCCTTTCACACCCAAACTGGAAAACTCAAAAACCACTATTATTTGTTATCGTGTACCGTCCTCCAGTCCCTTATTCAGAGTTTTTGATTGAATTTTCTGATTTTCTATCTGATTTAGTGCTTAGTACAGATAAAGTCATTATAGTGGGTGACTTTAACATTCATGTAGATGCTGACAGTAACTGTCTGAGCACTGCGTTTAATTCATTATTAGATTCAATTGGTTTTTCCCAAAATGTAAATAAACCCACTCATTGTTTTAGTCACACGTTAGACCTTGTCCTTACATATGGCATTGAAACTGATAATTTAATAGTATTTCCTCATAATTCTCTTCTGTCTGACCATTTTCTAATAACATTTGAATTTACAATAACGGACTATACAGCAGTTAGGAAAAAATTCCACTACAGCAGATGTTTATCTGAAAATGCTGTGAATACATTTAAAGAAATTATTTCTTCATCTTTTTCACCACCATGTGTCAATACTATGGTGAGTAGCCATCTTACTCCTGTGCAAATTGATTATTTAGTTGACGATTCTGCCGCCTCACTGCATACTAGATACAGTTGCCCCTTTGAAATAGAAGGCAGTGAATCAGAGGAGCCGACCTCCATGGTACAATTCACAAATGCACAGCTTAAAGCAGACAACACGAAAGTTAGAGAGGAAGTGGCGTTCCACTAATTTAGAAGAATCCCGGTTAGCCTGGAAAAACAGTTTAAAAACATACAAAAAAGCTCTCCGTGATGCCAGAACAGCATATTATTCCGCATTAATAGAGGAAAACAAGAACAACCCCCGGTTTCTGTTCAGCACTGTAGCCAGGCTGACTAAGAGCCATAGTTCTGTTGAGCCTAGTATTCCCTTAACTTTGAGCAGCAATGACTTTATGACTTTCTTTACTAGTAAAATTGTAGCCATTAGGGAAAAGATTCACCAGATCCTCCCTACAAATATTACGGCTAGATCTTCATGTACAACAGCTATAGAATCCTCAATAAGGCCCCAATCCATCTTAGACTGCTTTTCACCCATAGATCTCACTGAGCTAAGTTCAACTACCGCCTCCTCAAAACTAACAACATGTCTTTTAGACCCTGTTCCAACCAAATTGCTTAAAGATGTTCTACCTTTAATAGACACTTTCATATTAGATTTGATTAACCTATCTTTAGAAACTGGCTATGTACCAAAGGCCTATAAAGTTGCTGTAATCAAACCATTACTTAAAAAACCTTGTCTTGATCCAGGTGATTTAGCCAACTATAGACCAATATCAAATCTCCCGTTTATTTCTAAAATCCTTGAAAAAGTAGTTGCAAAACAATTATGTGATCACCTTTACAGGTATAATTTGTATGAAGACTTTCAGTCAGCATTTAGAGCTCATCACAGTACAGAAACAGCACTGGTAAAAGTCTCCAATGATCTTCTCCTGGCTTCAGATAATGGACTTGTGTCTGTACTCGTCTTACTAGACCTTAGTGCCGCATTTGACACCATTGACCACAACATTTTATTACAGAGACTAGAACATGGATTTGGGATTAAAGGAACCACATTACATTGGTTTAAATCTTATCTGTCAGACAGATTCCAACTTGTTCATGTTAATGATGACTCTTCTTTATGCACCAAAGTCAGCTGTGGAGTTCCACAGGGCTCTGTGTTAGGACCAATACTTTTTAATCTCTACATGTCACCTTTAGGCAAAATCATTAGGAAACATTCCATAAACTTCCACTGATATGCAGATGATACCCAGCTCTATTTATCTGTGAAACCAGAAGATACTAACCAATTAGTCAAATTTGAAGCATGTCTAAAAGACATAAAGAACTGGATGTCCTACAATTTCCTACTTCTAAATTCAGACAAAACTGAAATCATCCTCTTTGGGCCTAAAAACATGAGAAATATGCTGTCTAACAATATAGTTACTCTAGATGACATAACTTTGGCCTCTAGTACTACGGTGAGGAACCTTGGAGTTATCTTTGACCAAGATTTGGCGTTTACGTCACATAAAAGACAAATGTCTAGAACAGCCTTCTTCCACCTACGGAACATTGCTAAAATTAGAAGCATCCTGTCTCAAAGTGATGCCGAAAAACTGGTCCATGCATTTGTTACTTCTAGGTTGGACTACTGTAATTCCCTACTTCTGGGGTGTCCTAATAACTCTCTAAAAAGCCTTCAATTAATCCAAAATGCTGCAGCAAGAGTGCTGACTGGATTAGGAAAGAGAGATCATATTTCACCTTCACTAGCTTCTCTTCATTGGCTTCCCATAAAATCTAGAATAGAGTTCAAAACCCTCCTCCTTACATACAAAGCTCTTAATGGTCAAGCTCCATCATATTTAAAAGATCTCATAGTCCTGTATCGCCCAATTAGACCACTTCGATCCCAAAATACTGGCCTACTTGTGGTTCCCAGAGTTTGCAAAAGTAGAATGGGAGGCAGAGCCTTTAGCTATCAAGCTCCTCTCCTGTGGAACCAGCTTCCAATCCAAATTCGGGGAGCAGACACCCTCTCTACTTTTAAGACTAGGCTTAAAACTTTCCTTTTTGATAAAGCTTATAGTTAAAAATCCTCACTCAACGCCAGTGCCTTATCCATTAGGCCACTGGGGCATCTCAAACACCTTTACTCATCAGTTCTTCCACCAAACAGTTGCTTCCTAGACAGAGCATAATGTGAGACATGCCATGTTGGCTTTGGGTAACACAATAATGGCCCCAAATGCAGTAGATATAGTGAGTAGAAGGGAAATTTTTAAAAGTGCAAAGAAAAAGATGTGAAACACGTAGAAACTAGATTGCCATGCTGATATGAAACTGGCATTGTACCCCAGATTGGACTCGAACCCTTTGGGTAGCACAATAATGACAATAAAAGCAGTTAGTATAGTAAGATGGAGGAAAGCATTTGAAAGAGCAGAGAAAAGAATGTGAAATATACAATAATTGCATTCCCAAGCTGATATGCATCTGTAATTGTATAGTAGGTGAATATGTACTTTCTGTATCTGGTTCACTTTACTAAAAGGTTGTAAAGGCCCTAAGTCAGCTTACAAAACACAGTTAGCAGAGGATGGTTTCGATCCATCGACCTCTGGGTTATGGGCCCAGCACGCTTCCGCTGCGCCACTCTGCTGTCAACCACCCCAGATGGGACTCTAACCCTTTGGGTAACACAATAATGACAATAAAAGCAGTTAGTATAGTAAGATGGAGGAAAGCATTTGAAAGAGCAGAGAAAAGAATGTGAAATATACAAAAATTGCATTCCCAAGCTCATATGCATCTGGAATTGTACAGTAGGTGAATATGTACTTTCTGTATCTGGTTCACTTTACTAAAAGGTTGTAAAGGCCCTAAGTCAGCTTACAAAACACAGTTAGCAGAGGATGGTTTTGATCCATCAACCTCTGGGTTATGGGCCCAGCACGCTTCCGCTGCGCCACTCTGCTTTGAACCACACCAGATTGGACTCGAACCCTTTGGGTAATACAACTGCTCATACTGAACCAAAACCCAAAACTTTCAAATGTGGATTATTAAATATCAGATCTCTCTCTTCTAAATCTTTGTTAGTAAATGACTTGATAAATGATCATCAAATTGGTTTATTTTGTCTCACTGAAACGTGGTTGCAGCAGGAAGAATATGTCAGTTTAAATGAGTCAACCCCCCAAAGTCATATTAATTATCATGTTCATAGATGCACAGGCCGAGGTGGAGGAGTAGCAGCAATATTTCATTCTAGCTTATCAATAATTCCTAGACCTAAACATAGTTATACCTCATTTGAGAGTCTTACTCTTAGCCTTTCACACCCAAACTGGAAAACTCAAAAACCACTATTATTTGTTATCGTGTACCGTCCTCCAGTCCCTTATTCAGAGTTTTTGATTGAATTTTCTGATTTTCTATCTGATTTAGTGCTTAGTACAGATAAAGTCATTATAGTATATATATATGCTGACAGTAACTGTCTGAGCACTGCGTTTAATTCATTATTAGATTCAATTGGTTTTTCCCAAAATGTAAATAAACCCACTCATTGTTTTAGTCACACGTTAGACCTTGTCCTTACATATGGCATTGAAACTGATAATTTAATAGTATTTCCTCATAATTCTCTTCTGTCTGACCATTTTCTAATAACATTTGAATTTACAATAACGGACTATACAGCAGTTAGGAAAAAATTCCACTACAGCAGATGTTTATCTGAAAATGCTGTGAATACATTTAAAGAAATTATTTCTTCATCTTTTTCACCACCATGTGTCAATACTATGGTGAGTAGCCATCTTACTCCTGTGCAAATTGATTATTTAGTTGACGATTCTGCCGCCTCACTGCATACTAGATACAGTTGCCCCTTTGAAATAGAAGGCAGTGAATCAGAGGAGCCGACCTCCATGGTACAATTCACAAATGCACAGCTTAAAGCAGACAACACGAAAGTTAGAGAGGAAGTGGCGTTCCACTAATTTAGAAGAATCCCGGTTAGCCTGGAAAAACAGTTTAAAAACATACAAAAAAGCTCTCCGTGATGCCAGAACAGCATATTATTCCGCATTAATAGAGGAAAACAAGAACAACCCCCGGTTTCTGTTCAGCACTGTAGCCAGGCTGACTAAGAGCCATAGTTCTGTTGAGCCTAGTATTCCCTTAACTTTGAGCAGCAATGACTTTATGACTTTCTTTACTAGTAAAATTGTAGCCATTAGGGAAAAGATTCACCAGATCCTCCCTACAAATATTAAGGCTAGATCTTCATGTACAACAGCTATAGAATCCTCAATAAGGCCCCAATCCATCTTAGACTGCTTTTCACCCATAGATCTCACTGAGCTAAGTTCAACTACCGCCTCCTCAAAACTAACAACATGTCTTTTAGACCCTGTTCCAACCAAATTGCTTAAAGATGTTCTACCTTTAATAGACACTTTCATATTAGATTTGATTAACCTATCTTTAGAAACTGGCTATGTACCAAAGGCCTATAAAGTTGCTGTAATCAAACCATTACTTAAAAAACCTTGTCTTGATCCAGGTGATTTAGCCAACTATAGACCAATATCAAATCTCCCGTTTATTTCTAAAATCCTTGAAAAAGTAGTTGCAAAACAATTATGTGATCACCTTTACAGGAATAATTTGTATGAAGACTTTCAGTCAGGATTTAGAGCTCATCACAGTACAGAAACAGCACTGGTAAAAGTCTCCAATGATCTTCTCCTGGCTTCAGATAATGGACTTGTGTCTGTACTCGTCTTACTAGACCTTAGTGCCGCATTTGACACCATTGACCACAACATTTTATTACAGAGACTAGAACATGGATTTGGGATTAAAGGAACCACATTACATTGGTTTAAATCTTATCTGTCAGACAGATTCCAACTTGTTCATGTTAATGATGACTCTTCTTTATGCACCAAAGTCAGCTATGGAGTTCCACAGGGCTCTGTGTTAGGACCAATACTTTTTAATCTCTACATGTCACCTTTAGGCAAAATCATTAGGAAACATTCCATAAACTTCCACTGATATGCAGATGATACCCAGCTCTATTTATCTGTGAAACCAGAAGATACTAACCAATTAGTCAAATTTGAAGCATGTCTAAAAGACATAAAGAACTGGATGTCCTACAATTTCCTACTTCTAAATTCAGACAAAACTGAAATCATCCTCTTTGGGCCTAAAAACATGAGAAATATGCTGTCTAACAATATAGTTACTCTAGATGACATAACTTTGGCCTCTAGTACTACGGTGAGGAACCTTGGAGTTATCTTTGACCAAGATTTGGCGTTTACGTCACATAAAAGACAAATGTCTAGAACAGCCTTCTTCCACCTACGGAACATTGCTAAAATTAGAAGCATCCTGTCTCAAAGTGATGCCGAAAAACTGGTCCATGCATTTGTTACTTCTAGGTTGGACTACTGTAATTGCCTACTTCTGGGGTGTCCTAATAACTCTCTAAAAAGCCTTCAATTAATCCAAAATGCTGCAGCAAGAGTGCTGACTGGATTAGGAAAGAGAGATCATATTTCACCTTCACTAGCTTCTCTTCATTGGCTTCCCATAAAATCTAGAATAGAGTTCAAAACCCTCCTCCTTACATACAAAGCTCTTAATGGTCAAGCTCCATCATATTTAAAAGATCTCATAGTCCTGTATCGCCCAATTAGACCACTTCGATCCCAAAATACTGGCCTACTTGTGGTTCCCAGAGTTTGCAAAAGTAGAATGGGAGGCAGAGCCTTTAGCTATCAAGCTCCTCTCCTGTGGAACCAGCTTCCAATCCAAATTCGGGGAGCAGACACCCTCTCTACTTTTAAGACTAGGCTTAAAACTTTCCTTTTTGATAAAGCTTATAGTTAAAAATCCTCACTCAACGCCAGTGCCTTATCCATTAGGCCACTGGGGCATCTCAAACACCTTTACTCATCAGTTCTTCCACCAAACAGTTGCTTCCTAGACAGAGCATAATGTGAGACATGCCATGTTGGCTTTGGGTAACACAATAATGGCCCCAAATGCAGTAGATATAGTGAGTAGAAGGGAAATTTTTAAAAGTGCAAAGAAAAAGATGTGAAACACGTAGAAAATAGATTGCCATGCTGATATGAAACTGGCATTTTACCCCAGATTGGACTCGAACCCTTTGGGTAGCACAATAATGACAATAAAAGCAGTTAGTATAGTAAGATGGAGGAAAGCATTTGAAAGAGCAGAGAAAAGAATGTGAAATATACAATAATTGCATTCCCAAGCTGATATGCATCTGGAATTGTACAGTAGGTGAATATGTACTTTCTGTATCTGGTTCACTTTACTAAAAGGTTGTAAAGGCCCTAAGTCAGCTTACAAAACACAGTTAGCAGAGGATGGTTTCGATCCATCGACCTCTGGGTTATGGGCCCAGCACGCTTCCGCTGCGCCACTCTGCTGTCAACGACCCCAGATGGGACTCTAACCCTTTGGGTAACACAATAATGACAATAAAAGCAGTTAGTATAGTAAGATGGAGGAAAGCATTTGAAAGAGCAGAGAAAAGAATGTGAAATATACAAAAATTGCATTCCCAAACTGATATGCATCTGGAATTGTACAGTAGGCGAATATGTATTTTCTGTATCTGGTTCACTTTACTAAAAGGTTGTAAAGGCCCTAAGTCAGCTTACAAAACACAGTTAGCAGAGGATGGTTTCGATCCATCGACCTCTGGGTTATGGGCCCAGCACGCTTCCGCTGCTCCACTCTGCTTTCAACCACCCCAGATGGGACTCAAACCCACAATCCCTCGCTTAGAAGGCCAGTACCTTAT
Source organism: Channa argus (assembly GCF_033026475.1). Lineage (NCBI taxonomy): Eukaryota > Metazoa > Chordata > Actinopteri > Anabantiformes > Channidae > Channa > Channa argus. The sequence continues at coordinate 287,397 of NW_027125256.1, read as the reverse complement.
CCATTAGGCCACTGGGGCATCACAAACACCTTTACTCCTCAGTTCTTCCAACTAACAGTTGCTTCCTATACAGAGCATAATGTGAGACATGCCATGTTGGCTTTGGGTAACACAATAATGGCCCCAAATGCAGTAGATATAGTGAGTAGAAGGGAAAAGATGTGAAATACGTAGAAACTAGATTGCCATGCTGAGATGAAACTGGCATTGTACACCAGATTGGACTCGAACCCTTTGGGTAACACAATAATCACAATAAAAGCAGTTAGTATAGTAAGATGGACGAAAGCATTTGAAAGAGCAGAGAAAGGAATTTGAAATATACAAAAATTGCATTCCCAAGCTGATATGCATCTGGAATTGTATATTAGGTGAATATGTACTTTCTGTATCTGGTTCACTTTACTAAGAGGTTGTAAAGGCCCTAAGTCAGCTTACAAAACACAGTTAGCAGAGGATGGTTTTGATCCATCGACCTCTGGGTTATGGGCCCAGCGCGCTTCCGCTGCGCCACTCTGCTGTCAACCACTCCAGATGGGACTCGAACCCTTTGGGTAACACAATAATGACAATAAAAGCAGTTAGTATAGTAAGATGGAGGAAAGCATTTGAAAGAGCAGAGAAAAGAATGTGAAATATACAAAAATTGCATTCCCAAGCTCATATGCATCTGGAATTGTACAGTAGGTGAATATGTACTTTCTGTATCTGGTTCACTTTACTAAAAGGTTGTAAAGGCCCTAAGTCAGCTTACAAAACACAGTTAGCAGAGGATGGTTTCGATCCATCGACTTCTGGGTTATGGGCCCAGCACGCTTCCGCTGCGCCACTCTGCTTTGAACCACAGCAGATTGGACTCGAACCCTTTGGGTAATACAACTGCTCATACTGAACCAAAACCCAAAACTTTCAAATGTGGATTATTAAATATCAGATCTCTCTCTTCTAAATCTTTGTTAGTAAATGACTTGATAAATGATCATCAAATTGGTTTATTTTGTCTCACTGAAACGTGGTTGCAGCAGGAAGAACATGTCAGTTTAAATGAGTCAACCCCCCAAAGTCATATTAATTATCATGTTCCTAGATGCACAGGCCGAGGTGGAGGAGTAGCAGCAATATTTCACTCTAGCTTATCAATAATTCCTAGACCTAAACATAGTTATACCTCATTTGAGAGTCTTACTCTTACCCTTTCACACCCAAACTGGAAAACTCAAAAACCACTATTATTTGTTATCGTGTACCGTCCTCCAGTCCCTTATTCAGAGTTTTTGATTGAATTTTCTGATTTTCTATCTGATTTAGTGCTTAGTACAGATAAAGTCATTATAGTGGGTGACTTTAACATTCATGTAGATGCTGACAGTAACTGTCTGAGCACTGCGTTTAAGTCATTATTAGATTCAATTGGTTTTTCCCAAAATGTAAATAAACCCACTCATTGTTTTAGTCACACGTTAGACCTTGTCCTTACATATGGCATTGAAACTGATAATTTAATAGTATTTCCTCATAATTCTCTTCTGTCTGACCATTTTCTAATAACATTTGAATTTACAATAACGGACTATACAGCAGTTAGGAAAAAATTCCACTACAGCAGATGTTTATCTGAAAATGCTGTGAATACATTTAAAGAAATTATTTCTTCATCTTTTTCACCACCATGTGTCAATACTATGGTGAGTAGCCATCTTACTCCTGTGCAAATTGATTATTTAGTTGACGATTCTGCCGCCTCACTGCATACTAGATACAGTTGCCCCTTTGAAATAGAAGGCAGTGAATCAGAGGAGCCGACCTCCATGGTACAATTCACAAATGCACAGCTTAAAGCAGACAACACGAAAGTTAGAGAGGAAGTGGCGTTCCACTAATTTAGAAGAATCCCGGTTAGCCTGGAAAAACAGTTTAAAAACATACAAAAAAAGCTCTCCGTGATGCCAGAACAGCATATTATTCCGCATTAATAGAGGAAAACAAGAACAACCCCCGGTTTCTGTTCAGCACTGTAGCCAGGCTGACTAAGAGCCATAGTTCTGTTGAGCCTAGTATTCCCTTAACTTTGAGCAGCAATGACTTTATGACTTTCTTTACTAGTAAAATTGTAGCCATTAGGGAAAAGATTCACCAGATCCTCCCTACAAATATTACGGCTAGATCTTCATGTACAACAGCTATAGAATCCTCAATAAGGCCCCAATCCATCTTAGACTGCTTTTCACCCATAGATCTCACTGAGCTAAGTTCAACTACCGCCTCCTCAAAACTAACAACATGTCTTTTAGACCCTGTTCCAACCAAATTGCTTAAAGATGTTCTACCTTTAATAGACACTTTCATATTAGATTTGATTAACCTATCTTTAGAAACTGGCTATGTACCAAAGGCCTATAAAGTTGCTGTAATCAAACCATTACTTAAAAAACCTTGTCTTGATCCAGGTGATTTAGCCAACTATAGACCAATATCAAATCTCCCGTTTATTTCTAAAATCCTTGAAAAAGTAGTTGCAAAACAATTATGTGATCACCTTTACAGGAATAATTTGTATGAAGACTTTCAGTCAGGATTTAGAGCTCATCACAGTACAGAAACAGCACTGGTAAAAGTCTCCAATGATCTTCTCCTGGCTTCAGATAATGGACTTGTGTCTGTACTCGTCTTACTAGACCTTAGTGCCGCATTTGACACCATTGACCACAACATTTTATTACAGAGACTAGAACATGGATTTGGGATTAAAGGAACCACATTACATTGGTTTAAATCTTATCTGTCAGACAGATTCCAACTTGTTCATGTTAATGATGACTCTTCTTTATGCAACAAAGTCAGCTATGGAGTTCCACAGGGCTCTGTGTTAGGACCAATACTTTTTAATCTCTACATGTCACCTTTAGGCAAAATCATTAGGAAACATTCCATAAACTTCCACTGATATGCAGATGATACCCAGCTCTATTTATCTGTGAAACCAGAAGATACTAACCAATTAGTCAAATTTGAAGCATGTCTAAAAGACATAAAGAACTGGATGTCCTACAATTTCCTACTTCTAAATTCAGACAAAACTGAAATCCTCCTCTTTGGGCCTAAAAACATGAGAAATATGCTGTCTAACAATATAGTTACTCTAGATGACATAACTTTGGCCTCTAGTACTACGGTGAGGAACCTTGGAGTTATCTTTGACCAAGATTTGGCGTTTACGTCACATAAAAGACAAATGTCTAGAACAGCCTTCTTCCACCTACGGAACATTGCTAAAATTAGAAGCATCCTGTCTCAAAGTGATGCCGAAAAACTGGTCCATGCATTTGTTACTTCTAGGTTGGACTACTGTAATTCCCTACTTCTGGGGTGTCCTAATAACTCTCTAAAAAGCCTTCAATTAATCCAAAATGCTGCAGCAAGAGTGCTGACTGGATTAGGAAAGAGAGATCATATTTCACCTTCACTAGCTTCTCTTCATTGGCTTCCCATAAAATCTAGAATAGAGTTCAAAACCCTCCTCCTTACATACAAAGCTCTTAATGGTCAAGCTCCATCATATTTAAAAGATCTCATAGTCCTGTATCGCCCAATTAGACCACTTCGATCCCAAAATACTGGCCTACTTGTGGTTCCCAGAGTTTGCAAAAGTAGAATGGGAGGCAGAGCCTTTAGCTATCAAGCTCCTCTCCTGTGGAACCAGCTTCCAATCCAAATTCGGGGAGCAGACACCCTCTCTACTTTTAAGACTAGGCTTAAAACTTTCCTTTTTGATAAAGCTTATAGTTAAAAATCCTCACTCAACGCCAGTGCCTTATCCATTAGGCCACTGGGGCATCTCAAACACCTTTACTCATCAGTTCTTCCACCAAACAGTTGCTTCCTAGACAGAGCATAATGTGAGACATGCCATGTTGGCTTTGGGTAACACAATAATGGCCCCAAATGCAGTAGATATAGTGAGTAGAAAGGAAATTTTTAAAAGTGCAAAGAAAAAGATGTGAAACACGTAGAAACTAGATTGCCATGCTGATATGAAACTGGCATTTTACCCCAGATTGGACTCGAACCCTTTAGGTAGCACAATAATGACAATAAAAGCAGTTAGTATAGTAAGATGGAGGAAAGCATTTGAAAGAGCAGAGAAAAGAATGTGAAATATACAATAATTGCATTCCCAAGCTGATATGCATCTGGAATTGTATAGTAGGTGAATATGTACTTTCTGTATCTGGTTCACTTTACTAAGAGGTTGTAAAGGCCCTAAGTCAGCTTACAAAACACAGTTAGCAGAGGATGGTTACGATCCATCGACCTCTGGGTTATGGGCCCAGCACGCTTCCGCTGCGCCACTCTGCTGTCAACCACCCCAGATGGTACTCGAACCCTTTGGGTAACACAATAATGACAATAAAAGCAGTTAGTATAGTAAGATGGAGGAAAGCATTTGAAAGAGCAGAGAAAAGAATGTGAAATATACAAAAATTGCATTCCCAAGCTGATATGCAACTGGAATTGTACAGTAGGTGAATATGTACTTTCTGTATCTGGTTCACTTTACTAAAAGGTTGTAAAGGCCCTAAGTCAGCTTACAAAACACAGTTAGCAGAGGATGGTTTCGATCCATCGACCTCTGGGTTAGGGGCCCAGCACGCTTCCGCTGCACCACTCTGCTTTGAACCACACCAGATTGGACTCGAACCCTTTGGGTAATACAATAATGACAATAAAAGCAGTTAGTATAGTAAGATGGAGGAAAGCATTTGAAAGAGCAGAGAAAAGAATATGAAATATACAAAAATTGCATTCCCAAGCTGATATGCATCTGGAATTGTACAGTAGGCGAATATGTATTTTCTGTATCTGGTTCACTTTACTAAAAGGTTGTAAAGGCCCTAAGTCAGCTTACAAAACACAGTTAGCAGAGGATGGTTTCGATCCATCGACCTCTGGGTTATGGGCCCAGCACGCTTCCGCTGCGCCACTCTGCTGTCAACCCCCCCAGATGGGACTCTAACCCTTTGGGTAACACAATAATGACAATAAAAGCAGTTAGTATAGTAAGATGGAGGAAAGCATTTGAAAGAGCAGAGAAAAGAATGTGAAATATACAAAAATTGCATTCCCAAGCTCATATGCATCTGGAATTGTACAGTAGGTGAATATGTACTTTCTGTATCTGGTTCACTTTACTAAAAGGTTGTAAAGGCCCTAAGTCAGCTTACAAAACACAGTTAGCAGAGGATGGTTTCGATCCATCGACCTCTGGGTTATGGGCCCAGCGCGCTTCCGCTGCGCCACTCTGCTGTCAACCACCCCAGATGGGACTCTAACCCTTTGGGTAACACAATAATGACAATAAAAGCAGTTAGTATAGTAAGATGGAGGAAAGCATTTGAAAGAGCAGAGAAAAGAATGTGAAATATACAAAAATTGCATTCCCAAGCTCATATGCATCTGGAATTGTACAGTAGGTGAATATGTACTTTCTGTATCTGGTTCACTTTACTAAAAGGTTGTAAAGGCCCTAAGTCAGCTTACAAAACACAGTTAGCAGAGGATGGTTTCGATCCATCGACCTCTGGGTTATGGGCCCAGCACGCTTCCGCTGCGCCACTCTGCTGTCAACCACTCCAGATGGGACTCGAACCCTTTGGGTAATACAACTGCTCATACTGAACCAAAACCCAAAACTTTCAAATGTGGATTATTAAATATCAGATCTCTCTCTTCTAAATCTTTGTTAGTAAATGACTTGATAAATGATCATCAAATTGGTTTATTTTGTCTCACTGAAACGTGGTTGCAGCAGGAAGAACATGTCAGTTTAAATGAGTCAACCCCCCAAAGTCATATTAATTATCATGTTCCTAGATGCACAGGCCGAGGTGGAGGAGTAGCAGCAATATTTCACTCTAGCTTATCAATAATTCCTAGACCTAAACATAGTTATACCTCATTTGAGAGTCTTACTCTTAGCCTTTCACACCCAAACTGGAAAACTCAAAAACCACTATTATTTGTTATCGTGTACCGTCCTCCAGTCCCTTATTCAGAGTTTTTGATTGAATTTTCTGATTTTCTATCTGATTTAGTGCTTAGTACAGATAAAGTCATTATAGTGGGTGACTTTAACATTCATGTAGATGCTGACAGTAACTGTCTGAGCACTGCGTTTAAGTCATTATTAGATTCAATTGGTTTTTCCCAAAATGTAAATAAACCCACTCATTGTTTTAGTCACACGTTAGACCTTGTCCTTACATATGGCATTGAAACTGATAATTTAATAGTATTTCCTCATAATTCTCTTCTGTCTGACCATTTTCTAATAACATTTGAATTTACAATAACGGACTATACAGCAGTTAGGAAAAAATTCCACTACAGCAGATGTTTATCTGAAAATGCTGTGAATACATTTAAAGAAATTATTTCTTCATCTTTTTCACCACCATGTGTCAATACTATGGTGAGTAGCCATCTTACTCCTGTGCAAATTGATTATTTAGTTGATGATTCTGCCGCCTCACTGCATACTAGATACAGTTGCCCCTTTGAAATAGAAGGCAGTGAATCAGAGGAGCCGACCTCCATGGTACAATTCACAAATGCACAGCTTAAAGCAGACAACACGAAAGTTAGAGAGGAAGTGGCGTTCCACTAATTTAGAAGAATCCCAGTTAGCCTGGAAAAACAGTTTAAAAACATACAAAAAAGCTCTCCGTGATGCCAGAACAGCATATTATTCCGCATTAATAGAGGAAAACAAGAACAACCCCCGGTTTCTGTTCAGCACTGTAGCCAGGCTGACTAAGAGCCATAGTTCTGTTGAGCCTAGTATTCCCTTAACTTTGAGCAGCAATGACTTTATGACTTTCTTTACTAGTAAAATTGTAGCCATTAGGGAAAAGATTCACCAGATCCTCCCTACAAATATTACGGCTAGATCTTCATGTACAACAGCTATAGAATCCTCAATAAGGCCCCAATCCATCTTAGACTGCTTTTCACCCATAGATCTCACTGAGCTAAGTTCAACTACCGCCTCCTCAAAACTAACAACATGTCTTTTAGACCCTGTTCCAACCAAATTGCTTAAAGATGTTCTACCTTTAATAGACACTTTCATATTAGATTTGATTAACCTATCTTTAGAAACTGGCTATGTACCAAAGGCCTATAAAGTTGCTGTAATCAAACCATTACTTAAAAAACCTTGTCTTGATCCAGGTGATTTAGCCAACTATAGACCAATATCAAATCTCCCGTTTATTTCTAAAATCCTTGAAAAAGTAGTTGCAAAACAATTATGTGATCACCTTTACAGGAATAATTTGTATGAAGACTTTCAGTCAGCATTTAGAGCTCATCACAGTACAGAAACAGCACTGGTAAAAGTCTCCAATGATCTTCTCCTGGCTTCAGATAATGGACTTGTGTCTGTACTCGTCTTACTAGACCTTAGTGCCGCATTTGACACCATTGACCACAACATTTTATTACAGAGACTAGAACATGGATTTGGGATTAAAGGAACCACATTACATTGGTTTAAATCTTATCTGTCAGACAGATTCCAACTTGTTCATGTTAATGATGACTCTTCTTTATGCACCAAAGTCAGCTATGGAGTTCCACAGGGCTCTGTGTTAGGACCAATACTTTTTAATCTCTACATGTCACCTTTAGGCAAAATCATTAGGAAACATTCCATAAACTTCCACTGATATGCAGATGATACCCAGCTCTATTTATCTGTGAAACCAGAAGATACTAACCAATTAGTCAAATTTGAAGCATGTCTAAAAGACATAAAGAACTGGATGTCCTACAATTTCCTACTTCTAAATTCAGACAAAACTGAAATCATCCTCTTTGGGCCTAAAAACATGAGAAATATGCTGTCTAACAATATAGTTACTCTAGATGACATAACTTTGGCCTCTAGTACTACGGTGAGGAACCTTGGAGTTATCTTTGACCAAGATTTGGCGTTTACGTCACATAAAAGACAAATGTCTAGAACAGCCTTCTTCCACCTACGGAACATTGCTAAAATTAGAAGCATCCTGTCTCAAAGTGATGCCGAAAAACTGGTCCATGCATTTGTTACTTCTAGGTTGGACTACTGTAATTCCCTACTTCTGGGGTGTCCTAATAACTCTCTAAAAAGCCTTCAATTAATCCAAAATGCTGCAGCAAGAGTGCTGACTGGATTAGGAAAGAGAGATCATATTTCACCTTCACTAGCTTCTCTTCATTGGCTTCCCATAAAATCTAGAATAGAGTTCAAAACCCTCCTCCTTACATACAAAGCTCTTAATGGTCAAGCTCCATCATATTTAAAAGATCTCATAGTCCTGTATCGCCCAATTAGACCACTTCGATCCCAAAATACTGGCCTACTTGTGGTTCCCAGAGTTTGCAAAAGTAGAATGGGAGGCAGAGCCTTTAGCTATCAAGCTCCTCTCCTGTGGAACCAGCTTCCAATCCAAATTCGGGGAGCAGACACCCTCTCTACTTTTAAGACTAGGCTTAAAACTTTCCTTTTTGATAAAGCTTATAGTTAAAAATCCTCACTCAACGCCAGTGCCTTATCCATTAGGCCACTGGGGCATCTCAAACACCTTTACTCATCAGTTCTTCCACCAAACAGTTGCTTCCTAGACAGAGCATAATGTGAGACATGCCATGTTGGCTTTGGGTAACACAATAATGGCCCCAAATGCAGTAGATATAGTGAGTAGAAGGGAAAAGATGTGAAATACGTAGAAACTAGATTGCCATGCTGAGATGAAACTGGCATTGTACACCAGATTGGACTCGAACCCTTTGGGTAACACAATAATCACAATAAAAGCAGTTAGTATAGTAAGATGGATGAAAGCATTTGAAAGAGCAGAGAAAGGAATTTGAAATATACAAAAATTGCATTCCCAAGCTGATATGCATCTGGAATTGTATAGTAGGTGAATATGTACTTTCTGTATCTGGTTCACTTTACTAAGAGGTTGTAAAGGCCCTAAGTCAGCTTACAAAACACAGTTAGCAGAGGATGGTTTTGATCCATCGACCTCTGGGTTATGGGCCCAGCACGCTTCCGCTGCGCCACTCTGCTGTCAACCACTCCAGATGGGACTCTAACCCTTTTGGGTAACACAATAATGACAATAAAAGCAGTTAGTATAGTAAGATGGAGGAAAGCATTTGAAAGAGCAGAGAAAAGAATGTGAAATATACAAAAATTGCATTCCCAAGCTCATATGCATCTGGAATTGTACAGTAGGTGAATATGTACTTTCTGTATCTGGTTCACTTTACTAAAAGGTTGTAAAGGCCCTAAGTCAGCTTACAAAACACAACTAGCAGAGGATGGTTTCGATCCATCGACCTCTGGGTTATGAGCCCAGCACGCTTCCGCTGCGCCACTCTGCTGTCAACCACAGCAGATTGGACTCGAACCCTTTGGGTAATACAACTGCTCATACTGAACCAAAACCCAAAACTTTCAAATGTGGATTATTAAATATCAGATCTCTCTCTTCTAAATCTTTGTTAGTAAATGACTTGATAAATGATCATCAAATTGGTTTATTTTGTCTCACTGAAACGTGGTTGCAGCAGGAAGAACATGTCAGTTTAAATGAGTCAACCCCCCAAAGTCATATTAATTATCATGTTCCTAGATGCACAGGCCGAGGTGGAGGAGTAGCAGCAATATTTCACTCTAGCTTATCAATAATTCCTAGACCTAAACATAGTTATACCTCATTTGAGAGTCTTACTCTTACCCTTTCACACCCAAACTGGAAAACTCAAAAACCACTATTATTTGTTATCGTGTACCGTCCTCCAGTCCCTTATTCAGAGTTTTTGATTGAATTTTCTGATTTTCTATCTGATTTAGTGCTTAGTACAGATAAAGTCATTATAGTGGGTGACTTTAACATTCATGTAGATGCTGACAGTAACTGTCTGAGCACTGCGTTTAAGTCATTATTAGATTCAATTGGTTTTTCCCAAAATGTAAATAAACCCACTCATTGTTTTAGTCACACGTTAGACCTTGTCCTTACATATGGCATTGAAACTGATAATTTAATAGTATTTCCTCATAATTCTCTTCTGTCTGACCATTTTCTAATAACATTTGAATTTACAATAACGGACTATACAGCAGTTAGGAAAAAATTCCACTACAGCAGATGTTTATCTGAAAATGCTGTGAATACATTTAAAGAAATTATTTCTTCATCTTTTTCACCACCATGTGTCAATACTATGGTGAGTAGCCATCTTACTCCTGTGCAAATTGATTATTTAGTTGACGATTCTGCCGCCTCACTGCATACTAGATACAGTTGCCCCTTTGAAATAGAAGGCAGTGAATCAGAGGAGCCGACCTCCATGGTACAATTCACAAATGCACAGCTTAAAGCAGACAACACGAAAGTTAGAGAGGAAGTGGCGTTCCACTAATTTAGAAGAATCCCGGTTAGCCTGGAAAAACAGTTTAAAAACATACAAAAAAAGCTCTCCGTGATGCCAGAACAGCATATTATTCCGCATTAATAGAGGAAAACAAGAACAACCCCCGGTTTCTGTTCAGCACTGTAGCCAGGCTGACTAAGAGCCATAGTTCTGTTGAGCCTAGTATTCCCTTAACTTTGAGCAGCAATGACTTTATGACTTTCTTTACTAGTAAAATTGTAGCCATTAGGGAAAAGATTCACCAGATCCTCCTTACAAATATTACGGCTAGATCTTCATGTACAACAGCTATAGAATCCTCAATAAGGCCCCAATCCATCTTAGACTGCTTTTCAACCATTGATCTCACTGAGCTAAGTTCAACTACCGCCTCCTCAAAACTAACAACATGTCTTTTAGACCCTGTTCCAACCAAATTGCTTAAAGATGTTCTACCTTTAATAGACACTTTCATATTAGATTTGATTAACCTATCTTTAGAAACTGGCTATGTACCAAAGGCCTATAAAGTTGCTGTAATCAAACCATTACTTAAAAAACCTTGTCTTGATCCAGGTGATTTAGCCAACTATAGACCAATATCAAATCTCCCGTTTATTTCTAAAATCCTTGAAAAAGTAGTTGCAAAACAATTATGTGATCACCTTTACAGGAATAATTTGTATGAAGACTTTCAGTCAGCATTTAGAGCTCATCACAGTACAGAAACAGCACTGGTAAAAGTCTCCAATGATCTTCTCCTGGCTTCAGATAATGGACTTGTGTCTGTACTCGTCTTACTAGACCTTAGTGCCGCATTTGACACCATTGACCACAACATTTTATTACAGAGACTAGAACATGGATTTGGGATTAAAGGAACCACATTACATTGGTTTAAATCTTATCTGTCAGACAGATTCCAACTTGTTCATGTTAATGATGACTCTTCTTTATGCACCAAAGTCAGCTGTGGAGTTCCACAGGGCTCTGTGTTAGGACCAATACTTTTTAATCTCTACATGTCACCTTTAGGCAAAATCATTAGGAAACATTCCATAAACTTCCACTGATATGCAGATGATACCCAGCTCTATTTATCTGTGAAACCAGAAGATACTAACCAATTAGTCAAATTTGAAGCATGTCTAAAAGACATAAAGAACTGGATGTCCTACAATTTCCTACTTCTAAATTCAGACAAAACTGAAATCATCCTCTTTGGGCCTAAAAACATGAGAAATATGCTGTCTAACAATATAGTTACTCTAGATGACATAACTTTGGCCTCTAGTACTACGGTGAGGAACCTTGGAGTTATCTTTGACCAAGATTTGGCGTTTACGTCACATAAAAGACAAATGTCTAGAACAGCCTTCTTCCACCTACGGAACATTGCTAAAATTAGAAGCATCCTGTCTCAAAGTGATGCCGAAAAACTGGTCCATGCATTTGTTACTTCTAGGTTGGACTACTGTAATTCCCTACTTCTGGGGTGTCCTAATAACTCTCTAAAAAGCCTTCAATTAATCCAAAATGCTGCAGCAAGAGTGCTGACTGGATTAGGAAAGAGAGATCATATTTCACCTTCACTAGCTTCTCTTCATTGGCTTCCCATAAAATCTAGAATAGAGTTCAAAACCCTCCTCCTTACATACAAAGCTCTTAATGGTCAAGCTCCATCATATTTAAAAGATCTCATAGTCCTGTATCGCCCAATTAGACCACTTCGATCCCAAAATACTGGCCTACTTGTGGTTCCCAGAGTTTGCAAAAGTAGAATGGGAGGCAGAGCCTTTAGCTATCAAGCTCCTCTCCTGTGGAACCAGCTTCCAATCCAAATTCGGGGAGCAGACACCCTCTCTACTTTTAAGACTAGGCTTAAAACTTTCCTTTTTGATAAAGCTTATAGTTAAAAATCCTCACTCAACGCCAGTGCCTTATCCATTAGGCCACTGGGGCATCTCAAACACCTTTACTCATCAGTTCTTCCACCAAACAGTTGCTTCCTAGACAGAGCATAATGTGAGACATGCCATGTTGGCTTTGGGTAACACAATAATGGCCCCAAATGCAGTAGATATAGTGAGTAGAAGGGAAAAGATGTGAAATACGTAGAAACTAGATTGCCATGCTGAGATGAAACTGGCATTGTACACCAGATTGGACTCGAACCCTTTGGGTAACACAATAATCACAATAAAAGCAGTTAGTATAGTAAGATGGATGAAAGCATTTGAAAGAGCAGAGAAAGGAATTTGAAATATACAAAAATTGCATTCCCAAGCTGATATGCATCTGGAATTGTATAGTAGGTGAATATGTACTTTCTGTATCTGGTTCACTTTACTAAGAGGTTGTAAAGGCCCTAAGTCAGCTTACAAAACACAGTTAGCAGAGGATGGTTTTGATCCATCGACCTCTGGGTTATGGGCCCAGCACGCTTCCGCTGCGCCACTCTGCTGTCAACCACTCCAGATGGGACTCTAACCCTTTTGGGTAACACAATAATGACAATAAAAGCAGTTAGTATAGTAAGATGGAGGAAAGCATTTGAAAGAGCAGAGAAAAGAATGTGAAATATACAAAAATTGCATTCCCAAGCTCATATGCATCTGGAATTGTACAGTAGGTGAATATGTACTTTCTGTATCTGGTTCACTTTACTAAAAGGTTGTAAAGGCCCTAAGTCAGCTTACAAAACACAACTAGCAGAGGATGGTTTCGATCCATCGACCTCTGGGTTATGAGCCCAGCACGCTTCCGCTGCGCCACTCTGCTGTCAACCACTCCAGATGGGACTCGAACCCTTTGGGTAATACAACTGCTCATACTGAACCAAAACCCAAAACTTTCAAATGTGGATTATTAAATATCAGATCTCTCTCTTCTAAATCTTTGTTAGTAAATGACTTGATAAATGATCATCAAATTGGTTTATTTTGTCTCACTGAAACGTGGTTGCAGCAGGAAGAACATGTCAGTTTAAATGAGTCAACCCCCCAAAGTCATATTAATTATCATGTTCCTAGATGCACAGGCCGAGGTGGAGGAGTAGCAGCAATATTTCACTCTAGCTTATCAATAATTCCTAGACCTAAACATAGTTATACCTCATTTGAGAGTCTTACTCTTACCCTTTCACACCCAAACTGGAAAACTCAAAAACCACTATTATTTGTTATCGTGTACCGTCCTCCAGTCCCTTATTCAGAGTTTTTGATTGAATTTTCTGATTTTCTATCTGATTTAGTGCTTAGTACAGATAAAGTCATTATAGTGGGTGACTTTAACATTCATGTAGATGCTGACAGTAACTGTCTGAGCACTGCGTTTAAGTCATTATTAGATTCAATTGGTTTTTCCCAAAATGTAAATAAACCCACTCATTGTTTTAGTCACACGTTAGACCTTGTCCTTACATATGGCATTGAAACTGATAATTTAATAGTATTTCCTCATAATTCTCTTCTGTCTGACCATTTTCTAATAACATTTGAATTTACAATAACGGACTATACAGCAGTTAGGAAAAAATTCCACTACAGCAGATGTTTATCTGAAAATGCTGTGAATACATTTAAAGAAATTATTTCTTCATCTTTTTCACCACCATGTGTCAATACTATGGTGAGTAGCCATCTTACTCCTGTGCAAATTGATTATTTAGTTGACGATTCTGCCGCCTCACTGCATACTAGATACAGTTGCCCCTTTGAAATAGAAGGCAGTGAATCAGAGGAGCCGACCTCCATGGTACAATTCACAAATGCACAGCTTAAAGCAGACAACACGAAAGTTAGAGAGGAAGTGGCGTTCCACTAATTTAGAAGAATCCCGGTTAGCCTGGAAAAACAGTTTAAAAACATACAAAAAAAGCTCTCCGTGATGCCAGAACAGCATATTATTCCGCATTAATAGAGGAAAACAAGAACAACCCCCGGTTTCTGTTCAGCACTGTAGCCAGGCTGACTAAGAGCCATAGTTCTGTTGAGCCTAGTATTCCCTTAACTTTGAGCAGCAATGACTTTATGACTTTCTTTACTAGTAAAATTGTAGCCATTAGGGAAAAGATTCACCAGATCCTCCTTACAAATATTACGGCTAGATCTTCATGTACAACAGCTATAGAATCCTCAATAAGGCCCCAATCCATCTTAGACTGCTTTTCAACCATTGATCTCACTGAGCTAAGTTCAACTACCGCCTCCTCAAAACTAACAACATGTCTTTTAGACCCTGTTCCAACCAAATTGCTTAAAGATGTTCTACCTTTAATAGACACTTTCATATTAGATTTGATTAACCTATCTTTAGAAACTGGCTATGTACCAAAGGCCTATAAAGTTGCTGTAATCAAACCATTACTTAAAAAACCTTGTCTTGATCCAGGTGATTTAGCCAACTATAGACCAATATCAAATCTCCCGTTTATTTCTAAAATCCTTGAAAAAGTAGTTGCAAAACAATTATGTGATCACCTTTACAGGTATAATTTGTATGAAGACTTTCAGTCAGCATTTAGAGCTCATCACAGTACAGAAACAGCACTGGTAAAAGTCTCCAATGATCTTCTCCTGGCTTCAGATAATGGACTTGTGTCTGTACTCGTCTTACTAGACCTTAGTGCCGCATTTGACACCATTGACCACAACATTTTATTACAGAGACTAGAACATGGATTTGGGATTAAAGGAACCACATTACATTGGTTTAAATCTTATCTGTCAGACAGATTCCAACTTGTTCATGTTAATGATGACTCTTCTTTATGCACCAAAGTCAGCTATGGAGTTCCACAGGGCTCTGTGTTAGGACCACTACTTTTTAATCTCTACATGTCACCTTTAGGCAAAATCATTAGGAAACATTCCATAAACTTCCACTGATATGCAGATGATACCCAGCTCTATTTATCTGTGAAACCAGAAGATACTAACCAATTAGTCAAATTTGAAGCATGTCTAAAAGACATAAAGAACTGGATGTCCTACAATTTCTTACTTCTAAATTCAGACAAAACTGAAATCATCCTCTTTGGGCCTAAAAACATGAGAAATATGCTGTCTAACAATATAGTTACTCTAGATGACATAACTTTGGCCTCTAGTACTACGGTGAGGAACCTTGGAGTTATCTTTGACCAAGATTTGGCGTTTACGTCACATAAAAGACAAATGTCTAGAACAGCCTTCTTCCACCTACGGAACATTGCTAAAATTAGAAGCATCCTGTCTCAAAGTGATGCCGAAAAACTGGTCCATGCATTTGTTACTTCTAGGTTGGACTACTGTAATTCCCTACTTCTGGGGTGTCCTAATAACTCTCTAAAAAGCCTTCAATTAATCCAAAATGCTGCAGCAAGAGTGCTGACTGGATTAGGAAAGAGAGATCATATTTCACCTTCACTAGCTTCTCTTCATTGGCTTCCCATAAAATCTAGAATAGAGTTCAAAACCCTCCTCCTTACATACAAAGCTCTTAATGGTCAAGCTCCATCATATTTAAAAGATCTCATAGTCCTGTATCGCCCAATTAGACCACTTCGATCCCAAAATACTGGCCTACTTGTGGTTCCCAGAGTTTGCAAAAGTAGAATGGGAGGCAGAGCCTTTAGCTATCAAGCTCCTCTCCTGTGGAACCAGCTTCCAATCCAAATTCGGGGAGCAGACACCCTCTCTACTTTTAAGACTAGGCTTAAAACTTTCCTTTTTGATAAAGCTTATAGTTAAAAATCCTCACTCAACGCCAGTGCCTTATCCATTAGGCCACTGGGGCATCTCAAACACCTTTACTCATCAGTTCTTCCACCAAACAGTTGCTTCCTAGACAGAGCATAATGTGAGACATGCCATGTTGGCTTTGGGTAACACAATAATGGCCCCAAATGCAGTAGATATAGTGAGTAGAAGGGAAATTTTTAAAAGTGCAAAGAAAAAGATGTGAAACACGTAGAAACTAGATTGCCATGCTGATATGAAACTGGCATTGTACCCCAGATTGGACTCGAACCCTTTGGGTAGCACAATAATGACAATAAAAGCAGTTAGTATAGTAAGATGGAGGAAAGCATTTGAAAGAGCAGAGAAAAGAATGTGAAATATACAATAATTGCATTCCCAAGCTGATATGCATCTGTAATTGTATAGTAGGTGAATATGTACTTTCTGTATCTGGTTCACTTTACTAAAAGGTTGTAAAGGCCCTAAGTCAGCTTACAAAACACAGTTAGCAGAGGATGGTTTCGATCCATCGACCTCTGGGTTATGGGCCCAGCACGCTTCCGCTGCGCCACTCTGCTGTCAACCACCCCAGATGGGACTCTAACCCTTTGGGTAACACAATAATGACAATAAAAGCAGTTAGTATAGTAAGATGGAGGAAAGCATTTGAAAGAGCAGAGAAAAGAATGTGAAATATACAAAAATTGCATTCCCAAGCTCATATGCATCTGGAATTGTACAGTAGGTGAATATGTACTTTCTGTATCTGGTTCAGTTTACTAAAAGGTTGTAAAGGCCCTAAGTCAGCTTACAAAACACAGTTAGCAGAGGATGGTTTTGATCCATCAACCTCTGGGTTATGGGCCCAGCACGCTTCCGCTGCGCCACTCTGCTTTGAACCACACCAGATTGGACTCGAACCCTTTGGGTAATACAACTGCTCATACTGAACCAAAACCCAAAACTTTCAAATGTGGATTATTAAATATCAGATCTCTCTCTTCTAAATCTTTGTTAGTAAATGACTTGATAAATGATCATCAAATTGGTTTATTTTGTCTCACTGAAACGTGGTTGCAGCAGGAAGAATATGTCAGTTTAAATGAGTCAACCCCCCAAAGTCATATTAATTATCATGTTCATAGATGCACAGGCCGAGGTGGAGGAGTAGCAGCAATATTTCACTCTAGCTTATCAATAATTCCTAGACCTAAACATAGTTATACCTCATTTGAGAGTCTTACTCTTAGCCTTTCACACCCAAACTGGAAAACTCAAAAACCACTATTATTTGTTATCGTGTACCGTCCTCCAGTCCCTTATTCAGAGTTTTTGATTGAATTTTCTGATTTTCTATCTGATTTAGTGCTTAGTACAGATAAAGTCATTATAGTATATATATATGCTGACAGTAACTGTCTGAGCACTGCGTTTAATTCATTATTAGATTCAATTGGTTTTTCCCAAAATGTAAATAAACCCACTCATTGTTTTAGTCACACGTTAGACCTTGTCCTTACATATGGCATTGAAACTGATAATTTAATAGTATTTCCTCATAATTCTCTTCTGTCTGACCATTTTCTAATAACATTTGAATTTACAATAACGGACTATACAGCAGTTAGGAAAAAAATCCACTACAGCAGATGTTTATCTGAAAATGCTGTGAATACATTTAAAGAAATTATTTCTTCATCTTTTTCACCACCATGTGTCAATACTATGGTGAGTAGCCATCTTACTCCTGTGCAAATTGATTATTTAGTTGACGATTCTGCCGCCTCACTGCATACTAGATACAGTTGCCCCTTTGAAATAGAAGGCAGTGAATCAGAGGAGCCGACCTCCATGGTACAATTCACAAATGCACAGCTTAAAGCAGACAACACGAAAGTTAGAGAGGAAGTGGCGTTCCACTAATTTAGAAGAATCCCGGTTAGCCTGGAAAAACAGTTTAAAAACATACAAAAAAGCTCTCCGTGATGCCAGAACAGCATATTATTCCGCATTAATAGAGGAAAACAAGAACAACCCCCGGTTTCTGTTCAGCACTGTAGCCAGGCTGACTAAGAGCCATAGTTCTGTTGAGCCTAGTATTCCCTTAACTTTGAGCAGCAATGACTTTATGACTTTCTTTACTAGTAAAATTGTAGCCATTAGGGAAAAGATTCACCAGATCCTCCCTACAAATATTAAGGCTAGATCTTCATGTACAACAGCTATAGAATCCTCAATAAGGCCCCAATCCATCTTAGACTGCTTTTCACCCATAGATCTCACTGAGCTAAGTTCAACTACCGCCTCCTCAAAACTAACAACATGTCTTTTAGACCCTGTTCCAACCAAATTGCTTAAAGATGTTCTACCTTTAATAGACACTTTCATATTAGATTTGATTAACCTATCTTTAGAAACTGGCTATGTACCAAAGGCCTATAAAGTTGCTGTAATCAAACCATTACTTAAAAAACCTTGTCTTGATCCAGGTGATTTAGCCAACTATAGACCAATATCAAATCTCCCGTTTATTTCTAAAATCCTTGAAAAAGTAGTTGCAAAACAATTATGTGATCACCTTTACAGGAATAATTTGTATGAAGACTTTCAGTCAGGATTTAGAGCTCATCACAGTACAGAAACAGCACTGGTAAAAGTCTCCAATGATCTTCTCCTGGCTTCAGATAATGGACTTGTGTCTGTACTCGTCTTACTAGACCTTAGTGCCGCATTTGACACCATTGACCACAACATTTTATTACAGAGACTAGAACATGGATTTGGGATTAAAGGAACCACATTACATTGGTTTAAATCTTATCTGTCAGACAGATTCCAACTTGTTCATGTTAATGATGACTCTTCTTTATGCACCAAAGTCAGCTATGGAGTTCCACAGGGCTCTGTGTTAGGACCAATACTTTTTAATCTCTACATGTCACCTTTAGGCAAAATCATTAGGAAACATTCCATAAACTTCCACTGATATGCAGATGATACCCAGCTCTATTTATCTGTGAAACCAGAAGATACTAACCAATTAGTCAAATTTGAAGCATGTCTAAAAGACATAAAGAACTGGATGTCCTACAATTTCCTACTTCTAAATTCAGACAAAACTGAAATCATCCTCTTTGGGCCTAAAAACATGAGAAATATGCTGTCTAACAATATAGTTACTCTAGATGACATAACTTTGGCCTCTAGTACTACGGTGAGGAACCTTGGAGTTATCTTTGACCAAGATTTGGCGTTTACGTCACATAAAAGACAAATGTCTAGAACAGCCTTCTTCCACCTACGGAACATTGCTAAAATTAGAAGCATCCTGTCTCAAAGTGATGCCGAAAAACTGGTCCATGCATTTGTTACTTCTAGGTTGGACTACTGTAATTCCCTACTTCTGGGGTGTCCTAATAACTCTCTAAAAAGCCTTCAATTAATCCAAAATGCTGCAGCAAGAGTGCTGACTGGATTAGGAAAGAGAGATCATATTTCACCTTCACTAGCTTCTCTTCATTGGCTTCCCATAAAATCTAGAATAGAGTTCAAAACCCTCCTCCTTACATACAAAGCTCTTAATGGTCAAGCTCCATCATATTTAAAAGATCTCATAGTCCTGTATCGCCCAATTAGACCACTTCGATCCCAAAATACTGGCCTACTTGTGGTTCCCAGAGTTTGCAAAAGTAGAATGGGAGGCAGAGCCTTTAGCTATCAAGATCCTCTCCTGTGGAACCAGCTTCCAATCTAAATTCGGGGAGCAGACACCCTCTCTACTTTTAAGACTAGGCTTAAAACTTTCCTTTTTGATAAAGCTTATAGTTAAAAATCCTCACTCAACGCCAGTGCCTTATCCATTAGGCCACTGGGGCATCTCAAACACCTTTACTCATCAGTTCTTCCACCAAACAGTTGCTTCCTAGACAGAGCATAATGTGAGACATGCCATGTTGGCTTTGGGTAACACAATAATGGCCCCAAATGCAGTAGATATAGTGAGTAGAAGGGAAATTTTTAAAAGTGCAAAGAAAAAGATGTGAAACACGTAGAAACTAGATTGCCATGCTGATATGAAACTGGCATTGTACCCCAGATTGGACTCGAACCCTTTGGGTAGCACAATAATGACAATAAAAGCAGTTAGTATAGTAAGATGGAGGAAAGCATTTGAAAGAGCAGAGAAAAGAATGTGAAATATACAAAAATTGCATTCCCAAGCTGATATGCATCTGGAATTGTACAGTAGGTGAATATGTACTTTCTGTATCTGGTTCACTTTACTAAAAGGTTGTAAAGGCCCTAAGTCAGCTTACAAAATACAGTTAGCAGAGGATGGTTTCGATCCATCGACCTCTGGGTTATGGGCCCAGCACGCTTCCGCTGCGCCACTCTGCTGTCAACCACCCCAGATGGGACTCTAACCCTTTGGGTAACACAATAATGACAATAAAAGCAGTTAGTATAGTAAGATGGAGGAAAGCATTTGAAAGAGCAGAGAAAAGAATGTGAAATATACAAAAATTGCATTCCCAAGCTGATATGCATCTGGAATTGTACAGTAGGCGAATATGTATTTTCTGTATCTGGTTCACTTTACTAAAAGGTTGTAAAGGCCCTAAGTCAGCTTACAAAACACAGTTAGCAGAGGATGGTTTCGATCCATCGACCTCTGGGTTATGGGCCCAGCACGCTTCTGCTGCGCCACTCTGCTTTCAACCATGCCAGATTGGACTCGAACCCTTTGGGTAACACAATAATGACAATAAAAGCAGTTAGTATAGTAAGATGGAGGAAAGCATTTGAAAGAGCAGAGAAAAGAATGTGAAATATACAAAAATTGCATTCCCAAGCTGATATGCATCTGGAATATTACAGTAGGTGAATATGTACTTTCAGTATCTGGATCACTTTACTTAAAGGTTGTAAAGGACCTAAGTCAGCTTACAAAACACAGTTAGCAAAGGATGGTTTCGATCTATTGACCTCTGGGTTATGGGCCCAGCACGCTTCTGCTGCGCCACTCTGCTGTCAACCACCCCAGATGGGACTCAAACCCACAATCCCTGGCTTAGGAGGCCAGTGCCTTATCCATTAGGCCACTGGGGCATCACAAACACCTTTACTCCTCAGTTCTTCCAACTAACAGTTGCTTCCTATACAGAGCATAATGTGAGACATGCCATGTTGGCTTTGGGTAACACAATAATGGCCCCAAATGCAGTAGATATAGTGAGTAGAAGGGAAAAGATGTGAAATACATAGAAACTAGATTACCATGCTGAGCTGAAACTGGCATTGTACACCAGATTGGACTCGAACCCTTTGGGTAACACAATAATGACAATAAAAGCAGTTAGTATAGTAAGATGGACGAAAGCATTTGAAAGAGCAGAGAAAGGAATTTGAAATATACAAAAATTGCATTCCCAAGCTGATATGCATCTGGAATTGTACAGTAGATGAATATGTACTGTCTGTATCTGGTTCATTTTACTAAGACGTTGTAAAGGCCCTAAATCACTTTACAAAACACAGTGAGCAGAGGATGGATTCGATCCATCGACCTCTGGGTTATGGGCCCAGCACGCTTCTGCTGCGCCACTCTGCTTTCAACCACGCCAGATTGGACTCGAACCCTTTGGGTAACACAATAATGACAATAAAAGCAGTTAGTATAGTAAGATTGAGGAAAGCATTTGAAAGAGCAGAGAAAAGAATGTGAAATATACAAAAATTGCATTCCCAAGCTGATATGCATCTGGAATTGTACAGTAGGTGAATATGTACATTCTGTATCTGGTTCACTTTACTAAAAAGTTGTAAAGGCCCTAAGTCAGCTTACAAAACGCAGTTAGCAGAGGATGGTTTCGATCCATCGACCTCTGGGTTATGGGCCCAGCGCGCTTCCGCTGCGCCACTCTGCTGTCAACCACCCCAGATGGGACTCTAACCCTTTGGGTAACACAATAATGACAATAAAAGCAGTTAGTATAGTAAGATGGAGGAAAGCATTTGAAAGAGCAGAGAAAAGAATGTGAAATATACAAAAATTGCATTCCCAAGCTCATATGCATCTGGAATTGTACAGTAGGTGAATATGTACTTTCTGTATCTGGTTCACTTTACTAAAAGGTTGTAAAGGCCCTAAGTCAGCTTACAAAACACAGTTAGCAGAGGATGGTTTCGATCCATCGACCTCTGGGTTATGGGCCCAGCACGCTTCCGCTGCGCCACTCTGCTTTGAACCACAGCAGATTGGACTCGAACCCTTTGGGTAATACAACTGCTCATACTGAACCAAAACCCAAAACTTTCAAATGTGGATTATTAAATATCAGATCTCTCTCTTCTAAATCTTTGTTAGTAAATGACTTGATAAATGATCATCAAATTGGTTTATTTTGTCTCACTGAAACGTGGTTGCAGCAGGAAGAATATGTCAGTTTAAATGAGTCAACCCCCCAAAGTCATATAAATTATCATGTTCCTAGATGCACAGGCCGAGGTGGAGGAGTAGCAGCAATATTTCACTCTAGCTTATCAATAATTCCTAGACCTAAACATAGTTATACCTCATTTGAGAGTCTTACTCTTAGCCTTTCACACCCAAACTGGAAAACTCAAAAACCACTATAATTTGTTATCGTGTACCGTCCTCCAGTCCCTTATTCAGAGTTTTTGATTGAATTTTCTGATTTTCTATCTGATTTAGTGCTGAGTACAGATAAAGTCATTATAGTGGGTGACTTTAACATTCATGTAGATGCTGACAGTAACTGTCTGAGCACTGCGTTTAAGTCATTATTAGATTCAATTGGTTTTTCCCAAAATGTAAATAAACCCACTCATTGTTTTAGTCACACGTTAGACCTTGTCCTTACATATGGCATTGAAACTGATAATTTAATAGTATTTCCTCATAATTCTCTTCTGTCTGACCATTTTCTAATAACATTTGAATTTACAATAACGGACTATACAGCAGTTAGGAAAAAATTCCACTACAGCAGATGTTTATCTGAAAATGCTGTGAATACATTTAAAGAAATTATTTCTTCATCTTTTTCACCACCATGTGTCAATACTATGGTGAGTAGCCATCTTACTCCTGTGCAAATTGATTATTTAGTTGACGATTCTGCCGCCTCACTGCATACTAGATACAGTTGCCCCTTTGAAATAGAAGGCAGTGAATCAGAGGAGCCGACCTCCATGGTACAATTCACAAATGCACAGCTTAAAGCAGACAACACGAAAGTTAGAGAGGAAGTGGCGTTCCACTAATTTAGAAGAATCCCGGTTAGCCTGGAAAAACAGTTTAAAAACATACAAAAAAGCTCTCCGTGATGCCAGAACAGCATATTATTCCGCATTAATAGAGGAAAACAAGAACAACCCCCGGTTTCTGTTCAGCACTGTAGCCAGGCTGACTAAGAGCCATAGTTCTGTTGAGCCTAGTATTCCCTTAACTTTGAGCAGCAATGACTTTATGACTTTCTTTACTAGTAAAATTGTAGCCATTAGGGAAAAGATTCACCAGATCCTCCCTACAAATATTACGGCTAGATCTTCATGTACAACAGCTATAGAATCCTCAATAAGGCCCCAATCCATCTTAGACTGCTTTTCACCCATAGATCTCACTGAGCTAAGTTCAACTACCGCCTCCTCAAAACTAACAACATGTCGTTTAGACCCTGTTCCAACCAAATTGCTTAAAGATGTTCTACCTTTAATAGACACTTTCATATTAGATATGATTAACCTATCTTTAGAAACTGGCTATGTACCAAAGGCCTATAAAGTTGCTGTAATCAAACCATTACTTAAAAAACCTTGTCTTGATCCAGGGGATTTAGCCAACTATAGACCAATATCAAATCTCCCGTTTATTTCTAAAATCCTTGAAAAAGTAGTTGCAAAACAATTATGTGATCACCTTTACAGGAATAATTTGTATGAAGACTTTCAGTCAGGATTTAGAGCTCATCACAGTACAGAAACAGCACTGGTAAAAGTCTCCAATGATCTTCTCCTGGCTTCAGATAATGGACTTGTGTCTGTACTCATCTTACTAGACCTTAGTGCCGCATTTGACACCATTGACCACAACATTTTATTACAGAGACTAGAACATGGATTTGGGATTAAAGGAACCACATTACATTGGTTTAAATCTTTTCTGTCAGACAGATTCCAACTTGTTCATGTTAATGATGACTCTTCTTTATGCACCAAAGTCAGCTATGGAGTTCCACAGGGCTCTGTGTTAGGACCAATACTTTTTAATCTCTACATGTCACCTTTAGGCAAAATCATTAGGAAACATTCCATAAACTTCCACTGATATACAGATGATACCCAGCTCTATTTATCTGTGAAACCAGAAGATACTAACCAATTAGTCAAATTTGAAGCATGTCTAAAAGACATAAAGAACTGGATGTCCTACAATTTCCTACTTCTAAATTCAGACAAAACTGAAATCATCCTCTTTGGGCCTAAAAACATGAGAAATATGCTGTCTAACAATATAGTTACTCTAGATGACATAACTTTGGCCTCTAGTTCTACGGTGAGGAACCTTGGAGTTATCTTTGACCAAGATTTGGCGTTTACGTCACATAAAAGACAAATGTCTAGAACAGCCTTCTTCCACCTACGGAACATTGCTAAAATTAGAAGCATCCTGTCTCAAAGTGATGCCGAAAAACTGGTCCATGCATTTGTTACTTCTAGGTTGGACTACTGTAATTCCCTACTTCTGGGGTGTCCTAATAACTCTCTAAAAAGCCTTCAATTAATCCAAAATGCTGCAGCAAGAGTGCTGACTGGATTAGGAAAGAGAGATCATGTTTCACCTTCACTAGCTTCTCTTCATTGGCTTCCCATAAAATCTAGAATAGAGTTCAAAACCCTCCTCCTTACATACAAAGCTCTTAATGGTCAAGCTCCATCATATTTAAAAGATCTCATAGTCCTGTATCGCCCAATTAGACCACTTCGATCCCAAAATACTGGCCTACTTGTGGTTCCCAGAGTTTGCAAAAGTAGAATGGGAGGCAGAGCCTTTAGCTATCAAGCTCCTCTCCTGTGGAACCAGCTTCCAATCCAAATTCGGGGAGCAGACACCCTCTCTACTTTTACGACTAGGCTTAAAACTTTCCTTTTTGATAAAGCTTATAGTTAAAAATCCTCACTCAACGCCAGTGCCTTATCCATTAGGCCACTGGGGCATCTCAAACACCTTTACTCATCAGTTCTTCCACCAAACAGTTGCTTCCTAGACAGAGCATAATGTAAGACATGCCATGTTGGCTTTGGGTAACACAATAATGGCCCCAAATGCAGTAGATATAGTGAGTAGAAGGGAAATTTTTAAAAGTGCAAAGAAAAAGATGTGAAACACGTAGAAACTAGATTGCCATGCTGATATGAAACTGGCATTTTACCCCAGATTGGACTCGAACCCTTTGGGTAGCACAATAATGACAATAAAAGCAGTTAGTATAGTAAGATGGAGGAAAGCATTTGAAAGAGCAGAGAAAAGAATGTGAAATATACAATAATTGCATTCCCAAGCTGATATGCATCTGGAATTGTATAGTAGGTGAATATGTACTTTCTGTATCTGGTTCACTTTACTAAGAGGTTGTAAAGGCCCTAAGTCAGCTTACAAAACACAGTTAGCAGAGGATGGTTTCGATCCATCGACCTCTGGGTTATGGGCCCAGCACGCTTCCGCTGCTCCACTCTGCTGTCAACCACCCCAGATGGTACTCGAACCCTTTGGGTAACACAATAATGACAATAAAAGTAGTTAGTATAGTAAGATGGAGGAAAGCATTTGAAAGAGCAGAGAAAAGAATGTGAAATATACAAAAATTGCATTCCCAAGCTGATATGCAACTGGAATTGTACAGTAGGTGAATATGTACTTTCTGTATCTGGTTCACTTTACTAAAAGGTTGTAAAGGCCCTAAGTCAGCTTACAAAACACAGTTAGCAGAGGATGGTTTCGATCCATCGACCTCTGGGTTAGGGGCCCAGCACGCTTCCGCTGCACCACTCTGCTTTGAACCACACCAGATTGGACTCGAACCCTTTGGGTAATACAATAATGACAATAAAAGCAGTTAGTATAGTAAGATGGAGGAAAGCATTTGAAAGAGCAGAGAAAAGAATGTGAAATATAAAAAAATTGCATTCCCAAGCTGATATGCATCTGGAATTGTACAGTAGGTGAATATGTACTTTCTGTATCTGGTTCACTTTACTAAAAGGTTGTAAAGGCCCTAAGTCAGCTTACAAAACACAGTTAGCAGAGGATGGTTTCGATCCATCGACCTCTGGGTTATGGGCCCAGCACGCTTCCGCTCCGCCACTCTGCTGTCAACCACCCCAGATGGGACTCTAACCCTTTGGGTAACACAATAATGACAATAAAAGCAGTTAGTATAGTAAGATGGAGGAAAGCATTTGAAAGAGCAGAGAAAAGAATGTGAAATATACAAAAATTGCATTCCCAAGCTGATATGCATCTGGAATTGTACAGTAGGCGAATATGTATTTTCTGTATCTGGTTCACTTTACTAAAAGGTTGTAAAGGCCCTAAGTCAGCTTACAAAACACAGTTAGCAGAGGATGGTTTCGATCCATCGACCTCTGGGTTATGGGCCCAGCACGCTTCCGCTGCTCCACTCTGCTTTCAACCACCCCAGATGGGACTCAAACCCACAATCCCTGGCTTAGGAGGCCAGTACCTTATCCATTAGGCCACTGGGGCATCACAAACACCTTTACTCCTCAGTTCTTCCAACTAACAGTTGCTTCTTATACAGAGCATAATGTGAGACATGCCATGTTGGCTTTGGGTAACACAATAATGGCCCCAAATGCAGTAGATATAGTGAGTAGAAGGGAAAAGATGTGAAATACGTAGAAACTAGATTGCCATGCTGAGATGAAACTGGCATTGTACACCAGATTGGACTCGAACCCTTTGGGTAACACAATAATCACAATAAAAGCAGTTAGTATAGTAAGATGGACGAAAGCATTTGAAAGAGCAGAGAAAGGAATTTGAAATATACAAAAATTGCATTCCCAAGCTGATATGCATCTGGAATTGTATAGTAGGTGAATATGTACTTTCTGTATCTGGTTCACTTTACTAAGAGGTTGTAAAGGCCCTAAGTCAGCTTACAAAACACAGTTAGCAGAGGATGGTTTTGATCCATCGACCTCTGGGTTATGGGCCCAGCGCACTTCCGCTGCGCCACTCTGCTGTCAACCACTCCAGATGGGACTCGAACCCTTTGGGTAACACAATAATGACAATAAAAGCAGTTAGTATAGTAAGATGGAGGAAAGCATTTGAAAGAGCAGAGAAAAGAATGTGAAATATACAAAAATTGCATTCCCAAGCTCATATGCATCTGGAATTGTACAGTAGGTGAATATGTACTTTCTGTATCTGGTTCACTTTACTAAAAGGTTGTAAAGGCCCTAAGTCAGCTTACCAAAACACAGTTAGCAGAGGATGGTTTCGATCCATCGACTTCTGGGTTATGGGCCCAGCACGCTTCCGCTGCGCCACTCTGCTTTGAACCACACCAGATTGGACTCGAACCCTTTGGGTAATACAACTGCTCATACTGAACCAAAACCCAAAACTTTCAAATGTGGATTATTAAATATCAGATCTCTCTCTTCTAAATCTTTGTTAGTAAATGACTTGATAAATGATCATCAAATTGGTTTATTTTGTCTCACTGAAACGTGGTTGCAGCAGGAAGAATATGTCAGTTTAAATGAGTCAACCCCCCAAAGTCATATTAATTATCATGTTCCTAGATGCACAGGCCGAGGTGGAGGAGTAGCAGCAATATTTCACTCTAGCTTATCAATAATTCCTAGACCTAAACATAGTTATACCTCATTTGAGAGTCTTACTCTTAGCCTTTCACACCCAAACTGGAAAACTCAAAAACCACTATTATTTGTTATCGTGTACCGTCCTCCAGTCCCTTATTCAGAGTTTTTGATTGAATTTTCTGATTTTCTATCTGATTTAGTGCTTAGTACAGATAAAGTCATTATAGTGGGTGACTTTAACATTCATGTAGATGCTGACAGTAACTGTCTGAGCACTGCGTTTAATTCATTATTAGATTCAATTGGTTTTTCCCAAAATGTAAATAAACCCACTCATTGTTTTAGTCACACGTTAGACCTTGTCCTTACATATGGCATTGAAACTGATAATTTAATAGTATTTCCTCATAATTCTCTTCTGTCTGACCATTTTCTAATAACATTTGAATTTACAATAACGGACTATACAGCAGTTAGGAAAAAATTCCACTACAGCAGATGTTTATCTGAAAATGCTGTGAATACATTTAAAGAAATTATTTCTTCATCTTTTTCACCACCATGTGTCAATACTATGGTGAGTAGCCATCTTACTCCTGTGCAAATTGATTATTTAGTTGACGATTCTGCCGCCTCACTGCATACTAGATACAGTTGCCCCTTTGAAATAGAAGGCAGTGAATCAGAGGAGCCGACCTCCATGGTACAATTCACAAATGCACAGCTTAAAGCAGACAACACGAAAGTTAGAGAGGAAGTGGCGTTCCACTAATTTAGAAGAATCCCGGTTAGCCTGGAAAAACAGTTTAAAAACATACAAAAAAGCTCTCCGTGATGCCAGAACAGCATATTATTCCGCATTAATAGAGGAAAACAAGAACAACCCCCGGTTTCTGTTCAGCACTGTAGCCAGGCTGACTAAGAGCCATAGTTCTGTTGAGCCTAGTATTCCCTTAACTTTGAGCAGCAATGACTTTATGACTTTCTTTACTAGTAAAATTGTAGCCATTAGGGAAAAGATTCACCAGATCCTCCCTACAAATATTACGGCTAGATCTTCATGTACAACAGCTATAGAATCCTCAATAAGGCCCCAATCCATCTTAGACTGCTTTTCACCCATAGATCTCACTGAGCTAAGTTCAACTACCGCCTCCTCAAAACTAACAACATGTCTTTTAGACCCTGTTCCAACCAAATTGCTTAAAGATGTTCTACCTTTAATAGACACTTTCATATTAGATTTGATTAACCTATCTTTAGAAACTGGCTATGTACCAAAGGCCTATAAAGTTGCTGTAATCAAACCATTACTTAAAAAACCTTGTCTTGATCCAGGTGATTTAGCCAACTATAGACCAATATCAAATCTCCCGTTTATTTCTAAAATCCTTGAAAAAGTAGTTGCAAAACAATTATGTGATCACCTTTACAGGAATAATTTGTATGAAGACTTTCAGTCAGGATTTAGAGCTCATCACAGTACAGAAACAGCACTGGTAAAAGTCTCCAATGATCTTCTCCTGGCTTCAGATAATGGACTTGTGTCTGTACTCGTCTTACTAGACCTTAGTGCCGCATTTGACACCATTGACCACAACATTTTATTACAGAGACTAGAACATGGATTTGGGATTAAAGGAACCACATTACATTGGTTTAAATCTTATCTGTCAGACAGATTCCAACTTGTTCATGTTAATGATGACTCTTCTTTATGCACCAAAGTCAGCTATGGAGTTCCACAGGGCTCTGTGTTAGGACCAATACTTTTTAATCTCTACATGTCACCTTTAGGCAAAATCATTAGGAAACATTCCATAAACTTCCACTGATATGCAGATGATACCCAGCTCTATTTATCTGTGAAACCAGAAGATACTAACCAATTAGTCAAATTTGAAGCATGTCTAAAAGACATAAAGAACTGGATGTCCTACAATTTCCTACTTCTAAATTCAGACAAAACTGAAATCATCCTCTTTGGGCCTAAAAACATGAGAAATATGCTGTCTAACAATATAGTTACTCTAGATGACATAACTTTGGCCTCTAGTACTACGGTGAGGAACCTTGGAGTTATCTTTGACCAAGATTTGGCGTTTACGTCACATAAAAGACAAATGTCTAGAACAGCCTTCTTCCACCTACGGAACATTGCTAAAATTAGAAGCATCCTGTCTCAAAGTGATGCCGAAAAACTGGTCCATGCATTTGTTACTTCTAGGTTGGACTACTGTAATTCCCTACTTCTGGGGTGTCCTAATAACTCTCTAAAAAGCCTTCAATTAATCCAAAATGCTGCAGCAAGAGTGCTGACTGGATTAGGAAAGAGAGATCATATTTCACCTTCACTAGCTTCTCTTCATTGGCTTCCCATAAAATCTAGAATAGAGTTCAAAACCCTCCTCCTTACATACAAAGCTCTTAATGGTCAAGCTCCATCATATTTAAAAGATCTCATAGTCCTGTATCGCCCAATTAGACCACTTCGATCCCAAAATACTGGCCTACTTGTGGTTCCCAGAGTTTGCAAAAGTAGAATGGGAGGCAGAGCCTTTAGCTATCAAGCTCCTCTCCTGTGGAACCAGCTTCCAATCCAAATTCGGGGAGCAGACACCCTCTCTACTTTTAAGACTAGGCTTAAAACTTTCCTTTTTGATAAAGCTTATAGTTAAAAATCCTCACTCAACGCCAGTGCCTTATCCATTAGGCCACTGGGGCATCTCAAACACCTTTACTCATCAGTTCTTCCACCAAACAGTTGCTTCCTAGACAGAGCATAATGTGAGACATGCCATGTTGGCTTTGGGTAACACAATAATGGCCCCAAATGCAGTAGATATAGTGAGTAGAAGGGAAATTTTTAAAAGTGCAAAGAAAAAGATGTGAAACACGTAGAAACTAGATTGCCATGCTGATATGAAACTGGCATTGTACCCCAGATTGGACTCGAACCCTTTGGGTAGCACAATAATGACAATAAAAGCAGTTAGTATAGTAAGATGGAGGAAAGCATTTGAAAGAGCAGAGAAAAGAATGTGAAATATACAATAATTGCATTCCCAAGCTGATATGCATCTGGAATTGTACAGTAGGTGAATATGTACTTTCTGTATCTGGTTCACTTTACTAAAAGGTTGTAAGGCCCTAAGTCAGCTTACAAAACACAGTTAGCAGAGGATGGTTTCGATCCATCGACCTCTGGGTTATGGGCCCAGCACGCTTCCGCTGCGCCACTCTGCTGTCAACCACCCCAGACGGGACTCTAACCCTTTGGGTAACACAATAATGACAATAAAAGCAGTTAGTATAGTAAGATGGAGGAAAGCATTTGAAAGAGCAGAGAAAAGAATGTGAAATATACAAAAATTGCATTCCCAAGCTGATATGCATCTGGAATTGTACAGTAGGTGAATATGTACTTTCTGTATCTGGTTCACTTTACTAAAAGGTTGTAAAGGCCCTAAGTCAGCTTACAAAACACAGTTAGCAGAGGATGGTTTCGATCCATCGACCTCTGGGTTATGGGCCCAGCACGCTTCCGCTGCGCCACTCTGCTGTCAACCACTCCAGATGGGACTCGAACCCTTTGGGTAACACAATAATGACAATAAAAGCAGTTAGTATAGTAAGATGGAGGAAAGCATTTGAAAGAGCAGAGAAAAGAATGTGAAATATACAAAAATTGCATTCCCAAGCTCATATGCATCTGGAATTGTACAGTAGGTGAATATGTACTTTCTGTATCTGGTTCACTTTACTAAAAGGTTGTAGAGGCCCTAAGTCAGCTTACAAAACACAGTTAGCAGAGGATGGTTTCGATCCATCGACCTCTGGGTTATGGGCCCAGCACGCTTCCGCTGCGCCACTCTGCTTTGAACCACACCAGATTGGACTCGAACCCTTTGGGTAATACAACTGCTCATACTGAACCAAAACCCAAAACTTTCAAATGTGGATTATTAAATATCAGATCTCTCTCTTCTAAATCTTTGTTAGTCAATGACTTGATAAATGATCATCAAATTGGTTTATCTTGTCTCACTGAAACGTGGTTGCAGCAGGAAGAATATGTCAGTTTAAATGAGTCAACCCCCCAAAGTCATATTAATTATCATGTTCCTAGATGCACAGGCCGAGGTGGAGGAGTAGCAGCAATATTTCACTCTAGCTTATCAATAATTCCTAGACCTAAACATAGTTATACCTCATTTGAGAGTCTTACTCTTAGCCTTTCACACCCAAACTGGAAAACTCAAAAACCACTATTATTTGTTATCGTGTACCGTCCTCCAGTCCCTTATTCAGAGTTTTTGATTGAATTTTCTGATTTTCTATCTGATTTAGTGCTTAGTACAGATAAAGTCATTATAGTGGGTGACTTTAACATTCATGTAGATGCTGACAGTAACTGTCTGAGCACTGCGTTTAATTCATTATTAGATTCAATTGGTTTTTCCCAAAATGTAAATAAACCCACTCATTGTTTTAGTCACACGTTAGACCTTGTCCTTACATATGGCATTGAAACTGATAATTTAATAGTATTTCCTCATAATTCTCTTCTGTCTGACCATTTTCTAATAACATTTGAATTTACAATAACGGACTATACAGCAGTTAGGAAAAAATTCCACTACAGCAGATGTTTATCTGAAAATGCTGTGAATACATTTAAAGAAATTATTTCTTCATCTTTTTCACCACCATGTGTCAATACTATGGTGAGTAGCCATCTTACTCCTGTGCAAATTGATTATTTAGTTGACGATTCTGCCGCCTCACTGCATACTAGATACAGTTGCCCCTTTGAAATAGAAGGCAGTGAATCAGAGGAGCCGACCTCCATGGTACAATTCACAAATGCACAGCTTAAAGCAGACAACACGAAAGTTAGAGAGGAAGTGGCGTTCCACTAATTTAGAAGAATCCCGGTTAGCCTGGAAAAACAGTTTAAAAACATACAAAAAAGCTCTCCGTGATGCCAGAACAGCATATTATTCCGCATTAATAGAGGAAAACAAGAACAACCCCCGGTTTCTGTTCAGCACTGTAGCCAGGCTGACTAAGAGCCATAGTTCTGTTGAGCCTAGTATTCCCTTAACTTTGAGCAGCAATGACTTTATGACTTTCTTTACTAGTAAAATTGTAGCCATTAGGGAAAAGATTCACCAGATCCTCCCTACAAATATTACGGCTAGATCTTCATGTACAACAGCTATAGAATCCTCAATAAGGCCCCAATCCATCTTAGACTGCTTTTCACCCATAGATCTCACTGAGCTAAGTTCAACTACCGCCTCCTCAAAACTAACAACATGTCTTTTAGACCCTGTTCCAACCAAATTGCTTAAAGATGTTCTACCTTTAATAGACACTTTCATATTAGATTTGATTAACCTATCTTTAGAAACTGGCTATGTACCAAAGGCCTATAAAGTTGCTGTAATCAAACCATTACTTAAAAAACCTTGTCTTGATCCAGGTGATTTAGCCAACTATAGACCAATATCAAATCTCCCGTTTATTTCTAAAATCCTTGAAAAAGTAGTTGCAAAACAATTATGTGATCACCTTTACAGGAATAATTTGTATGAAGACTTTCAGTCAGGATTTAGAGCTCATCACAGTACAGAAACAGCACTGGTAAAAGTCTCCAATGATCTTCTCCTGGCTTCAGATAATGGACTTGTGTCTGTACTCGTCTTACTAGACCTTAGTGCCGCATTTGACACCATTGACCACAACATTTTATTACAGAGACTAGAACATGGATTTGGGATTAAAGGAACCACATTACATTGGTTTAAATCTTATCTGTCAGACAGATTCCAACTTGTTCATGTTAATGATGACTCTTCTTTATGCACCAAAGTCAGCTATGGAGTTCCACAGGGCTCTGTGTTAGGACCAATACTTTTTAATCTCTACATGTCACCTTTAGGCAAAATCATTAGGAAACATTCCATAAACTTCCACTGATATGCAGATGATACCCAGCTCTATTTATCTGTGAAACCAGAAGATACTAACCAATTAGTCAAATTTGAAGCATGTCTAAAAGACATAAAGAACTGGATGTCCTACAATTTCCTACTTCTAAATTCAGACAAAACTGAAATCATCCTCTTTGGGCCTAAAAACATGAGAAATATGCTGTCTAACAATATAGTTACTCTAGATGACATAACTTTGGCCTCTAGTACTACGGTGAGGAACCTTGGAGTTATCTTTGACCAAGATTTGGCGTTTACGTCACATAAAAGACAAATGTCTAGAACAGCCTTCTTCCACCTACGGAACATTGCTAAAATTAGAAGCATCCTGTCTCAAAGTGATGCCGAAAAACTGGTCCATGCATTTGTTACTTCTAGGTTGGACTACTGTAATTCCCTACTTCTGGGGTGTCCTAATAACTCTCTAAAAAGCCTTCAATTAATCCAAAATGCTGCAGCAAGAGTGCTGACTGGATTAGGAAAGAGAGATCATATTTCACCTTCACTAGCTTCTCTTCATTGGCTTCCCATAAAATCTAGAATAGAGTTCAAAACCCTCCTCCTTACATACAAAGCTCTTAATGGTCAAGCTCCATCATATTTAAAAGATCTCATAGTCCTGTATCGCCCAATTAGACCACTTCGATCCCAAAATACTGGCCTACTTGTGGTTCCCAGAGTTTGCAAAAGTAGAATGGGAGGCAGAGCCTTTAGCTATCAAGCTCCTCTCCTGTGGAACCAGCTTCCAATCCAAATTCGGGGAGCAGACACCCTCTCTACTTTTACGACTAGGCTTAAAACTTTCCTTTTTGATAAAGCTTATAGTTAAAAATCCTCACTCAACGCCAGTGCCTTATCCATTAGGCCACTGGGGCATCTCAAACACCTTTACTCATCAGTTCTTCCACCAAACAGTTGCTTCCTAGACAGAGCATAATGTGAGACATGCCATGTTGGCTTTGGGTAACACAATAATGGCCCCAAATGCAGTAGATATAGTGAGTAGAAGGGAAATTTTTAAAAGTGCAAAGAAAAAGATGTGAAACACGTAGAAACTAGATTGCCATGCTGATATGAAACTGGCATTGTACCCCAGATTGGACTCGAACCCTTTGGGTAGCACAATAATGACAATAAAAGCAGTTAGTATAGTAAGATGGAGGAAAGCATTTGAAAGAGCAGAGAAAAGAATGTGAAATATACAATAATTGCATTCCCAAGCTGATATGCATCTGGAATTGTACAGTAGGTGAATATGTACTTTCTGTATCTGGTTCACTTTACTAAAAGGTTGTAAGGCCCTAAGTCAGCTTACAAAACACAGTTAGCAGAGGATGGTTTCGATCCATCGACCTCTGGGTTATGGGCCCAGCACGCTTCCGCTGCGCCACTCTGCTGTCAACCACCCCAGACGGGACTCTAACCCTTTGGGTAACACAATAATGACAATAAAAGCAGTTAGTATAGTAAGATGGAGGAAAGCATTTGAAAGAGCAGAGAAAAGAATGTGAAATATACAAAAATTGCATTCCCAAGCTGATATGCATCTGGAATTGTACAGTAGGTGAATATGTACTTTCTGTATCTGGTTCACTTTACTAAAAGGTTGTAAAGGCCCTAAGTCAGCTTACAAAACACAGTTAGCAGAGGATGGTTTCGATCCATCGACCTCTGGGTTATGGGCCCAGCACGCTTCCGCTGCGCCACTCTGCTGTCAACCACTCCAGATGGGACTCGAACCCTTTGGGTAACACAATAATGACAATAAAAGCAGTTAGTATAGTAAGATGGAGGAAAGCATTTGAAAGAGCAGAGAAAAGAATGTGAAATATACAAAAATTGCATTCCCAAGCTCATATGCATCTGGAATTGTACAGTAGGTGAATATGTACTTTCTGTATCTGGTTCACTTTACTAAAAGGTTGTAGAGGCCCTAAGTCAGCTTACAAAACACAGTTAGCAGAGGATTGTTTCGATCCATCGACCTCTGGGTTATGGGCCCAGCACGCTTCCGCTGCGCCACTCTGCTTTGAACCACACCAGATTGGACTCGAACCCTTTGGGTAATACAACTGCTCATACTGAACCAAAACCCAAAACTTTCAAATGTGGATTATTAAATATCAGATCTCTCTCTTCTAAATCTTTGTTAGTCAATGACTTGATAAATGATCATCAAATTGGTTTATCTTGTCTCACTGAAACGTGGTTGCAGCAGGAAGAATATGTCAGTTTAAATGAGTCAACCCCCCAAAGTCATATTAATTATCATGTTCCTAGATGCACAGGCCGAGGTGGAGGAGTAGCAGCAATATTTCACTCTAGCTTATCAATAATTCCTAGACCTAAACATAGTTATACCTCATTTGAGAGTCTTACTCTTAGCCTTTCACACCCAAACTGGAAAACTCAAAAACCACTATTATTTGTTATCGTGTACCGTCCTCCAGTCCCTTATTCAGAGTTTTTGATTGAATTTTCTGATTTTCTATCTGATTTAGTGCTTAGTACAGATAAAGTCATTATAGTGGGTGACTTTAACATTCATGTAGATGCTGACAGTAACTGTCTGAGCACTGCGTTTAAGTCATTATTAGATTCAATTGGTTTTTCCCAAAATGTAAATAAACCCACTCATTGTTTTAGTCACACGTTAGACCTTGTCCTTACATATGGCATTGAAACTGATAATTTAATAGTATTTCCTCATAATTCTCTTCTGTCTGACCATTTTCTAATAACATTTGAATTTACAATAACGGACTATACAGCAGTTAGGAAAAAATTCCACTACAGCAGATGTTTATCTGAAAATGCTGTGAATACATTTAAAGAAATTATTTCTTCATCTTTTTCACCACCATGTGTCAATACTATGGTGAGTAGCCATCTTACTCCTGTGCAAATTGATTATTTAGTTGACGATTCTGCCGCCTCACTGCATACTAGATACAGTTGCCCCTTTGAAATAGAAGGCAGTGAATCAGAGGAGCCGACCTCCATGGTACAATTCACAAATGCACAGCTTAAAGCAGACAACACGAAAGTTAGAGAGGAAGTGGCGTTCCACTAATTTAGAAGAATCCCGGTTAGCCTGGAAAAACAGTTTAAAAACATACAAAAAAGCTCTCCGTGATGCCAGAACAGCATATTATTCCGCATTAATAGAGGAAAACAAGAACAACCCCCGGTTTCTGTTCAGCACTGTAGCCAGGCTGACTAAGAGCCATAGTTCTGTTGAGCCTAGTATTCCCTTAACTTTGAGCAGCAATGACTTTATGACTTTCTTTACTAGTAAAATTGTAGCCATTAGGGAAAAGATTCACCAGATCCTCCCTACAAATATTACGGCTAGATCTTCATGTACAACAGCTATAGAATCCTCAATAAGGCCCCAATCCATCTTAGACTGCTTTTCACCCATAGATCTCACTGAGCTAAGTTCAACTACCGCCTCCTCAAAACTAACAACATGTCTTTTAGACCCTGTTCCAACCAAATTGCTTAAAGATGTTCTACCTTTAATAGACACTTTCATATTAGATTTGATTAACCTATCTTTAGAAACTGGCTATGTACCAAAGGCCTATAAAGTTGCTGTAATCAAACCATTACTTAAAAAACCTTGTCTTGATCCAGGTGATTTAGCCAACTATAGACCAATATCAAATCTCCCGTTTATTTCTAAAATCCTTGAAAAAGTAGTTGCAAAACAATTATGTGATCACCTTTACAGGAATAATTTGTATGAAGACTTTCAGTCAGGATTTAGAGCTCATCACAGTACAGAAACAGCACTGGTAAAAGTCTCCAATGATCTTCTCCTGGCTTCAGATAATGGACTTGTGTCTGTACTCGTCTTACTAGACCTTAGTGCCGCATTTGACACCATTGACCACAACATTTTATTACAGAGACTAGAACATGGATTTGGGATTAAAGGAACCACATTACATTGGTTTAAATCTTATCTGTCAGACAGATTCCAACTTGTTCATGTTAATGATGACTCTTCTTTATGCACCAAAGTCAGCTATGGAGTTCCACAGGGCTCTGTGTTAGGACCAATACTTTTTAATCTCTACATGTCACCTTTAGGCAAAATCATTAGGAAACATTCCATAAACTTCCACTGATATGCAGATGATACCCAGCTCTATTTATCTGTGAAACCAGAAGATACTAACCAATTAGTCAAATTTGAAGCATGTCTAAAAGACATAAAGAACTGGATGTCCTACAATTTCCTACTTCTAAATTCAGACAAAACTGAAATCATCCTCTTTGGGCCTAAAAACATGAGAAATATGCTGTCTAACAATATAGTTACTCTAGATGACATAACTTTGGCCTCTAGTACTACGGTGAGGAACCTTGGAGTTATCTTTGACCAAGATTTGGCGTTTACGTCACATAAAAGACAAATGTCTAGAACAGCCTTCTTCCACCTACGGAACATTGCTAAAATTAGAAGCATCCTGTCTCAAAGTGATGCCGAAAAACTGGTCCATGCATTTGTTACTTCTAGGTTGGACTACTGTAATTCCCTACTTCTGGGGTGTCCTAATAACTCTCTAAAAAGCCTTCAATTAATCCAAAATGCTGCAGCAAGAGTGCTGACTGGATTAGGAAAGAGAGATCATATTTCACCTTCACTAGCTTCTCTTCATTGGCTTCCCATAAAATCTAGAATAGAGTTCAAAACCCTCCTCCTTACATACAAAGCTCTTAATGGTCAAGCTCCATCATATTTAAAAGATCTCATAGTCCTGTATCGCCCAATTAGACCACTTCGATCCCAAAATACTGGCCTACTTGTGGTTCCCAGAGTTTGCAAAAGTAGAATGGGAGGCAGAGCCTTTAGCTATCAAGATCCTCTCCTGTGGAACCAGCTTCCAATCCAAATTCGGGGAGCAGACACCCTCTCTACTTTTAAGACTAGGCTTAAAACTTTCCTTTTTGATAAAGCTTATAGTTAAAAATCCTCACTCAACGCCAGTGCCTTATCCATTAGGCCACTGGGGCATCTCAAACACCTTTACTCATCAGTTCTTCCACCAAACAGTTGCTTCCTAGACAGAGCATAATGTGAGACATGCCATGTTGGCTTTGGGTAACACAATAATGGCCCCAAATGCAGTAGATATAGTGAGTAGAAGGGAAATTTTTAAAAGTGCAAAGAAAAAGATGTGAAACACGTAGAAACTAGATTGCCATGCTGATATGAAACTGGCATTGTACCCCAGATTGGACTCGAACCCTTTGGGTAGCACAATAATGACAATAAAAGCAGTTAGTATAGTAAGATGGAGGAAAGCATTTGAAAGAGCAGAGAAAAGAATGTGAAATATACAATAATTGCATTCCCAAGCTGATATGCATCTGGAATTGTACAGTAGGTGAATATGTACTTTCTGTATCTGGTTCACTTTACTAAAAGGTTGTAAAGGCCCTCAGTCAGCTTACAAAACACAGTTAGCAGAGGATGGTTTCGATCCATCGACCTCTGGGTTATGGGCCCAGCACGCTTCCGCTGCGCCACTCTGCTGTCAACCACCCCAGATGGTACTCGAACCCTTTGGGTAACACAATAATGACAATAAAAGCAGTTAGTATAGTAAGATGGAGGAAAGCATTTGAAAGAGCAGAGAAAAGAATGTGAAATATACAAAAATTGCATTCCCAAGCTGATATGCATCTGGAATTGTACAGTAGGTGAATATGTACTTTCTGTATCTGG
Source organism: Channa argus (assembly GCF_033026475.1). NCBI lineage: Eukaryota > Metazoa > Chordata > Actinopteri > Anabantiformes > Channidae > Channa > Channa argus. The sequence continues at coordinate 247,585 of NW_027125256.1, read as the reverse complement.
TTCACTTTACTAAAAGGTTGTAAAGGCCCTAAGTCAGCTTACAAAACACAGTTAGCAGAGGATGGTTTCGATCCATCGACCTCTGGGTTATGGGCCCAGCACGCTTCCGCTGCGCCACTCTGCTGTCAACCACTCCAGATGGGACTCGAACCCTTTGGGTAACACAATAATGACAATAAAAGCAGTTAGTATAGTAAGATGGAGGAAAGCATTTGAAAGAGCAGAGAAAAGAATGTGAAATATACAAAAATTGCATTCCAAAGCTCATATGCATCTGGAATTGTACAGTAGGTGAATATGTACTTTCTGTATCTGGTTCACTTTACTAAAAGGTTGTAGAGGCCCTAAGTCAGCTTACAAAACACAGTTAGCAGAGGATGGTTTCGATCCATCGACCTCTGGGTTATGGGCCCAGCACGCTTCCGCTGCGCCACTCTGCTTTGAACCACACCAGATTGGACTCGAACCCTTTGGGTAATACAACTGCTCATACTGAACCAAAACCCAAAACTTTCAAATGTGGATTATTAAATATCAGATCTCTCTCTTCTAAATCTTTGTTAGTCAATGACTTGATAAATGATCATCAAATTGGTTTATTTTGTCTCACTGAAACGTGGTTGCAGCAGGAAGAATATGTCAGTTTAAATGAGTCAACCCCCCAAAGTCATATAAATTATCATGTTCCTAGATGCACAGGCCGAGGTGGAGGAGTAGCAGCAATATTTCACTCTAGCTTATCAATAATTCCTAGACCTAAACATAGTTATACCTCATTTGAGAGTCTTACTCTTAGCCTTTCACACCCAAACTGGAAAACTCAAAAACCACTATTATTTGTTATCGTGTACCGTCCTCCAGTCCCTTATTCAGAGTTTTTGATTGAATTTTTTGATTTTCTATCTGATTTAGTGCTTAGTACAGATAAAGTCATTATAGTGGGTGACTTTAACATTCATGTAGATGCTGACAGTAACTGTCTGAGCACTGCGTTTAATTCATTATTAGATTCAATTGGTTTTTCCCAAAATGTAAATAAACCCACTCATTGTTTTAGTCACACGTTAGACCTTGTCCTTACATATGGCATTGAAACTGATAATTTAATAGTATTTCCTCATAATTCTCTTCTGTCTGACCATTTTCTAATAACATTTGAATTTACAATAACGGACTATACAGCAGTTAGGAAAAAATTCCACTACAGCAGATGTTTATCTGAAAATGCTGTGAATACATTTAAAGAAATTATTTCTTCATCTTTTTCACCACCATGTGTCAATACTATGGTGAGTAGCCATCTTACTCCTGTGCAAATTGATTATTTAGTTGACGATTCTGCCGCCTCACTGCATACTAGATACAGTTGCCCCTTTGAAATAGAAGGCAGTGAATCAGAGGAGCCGACCTCCATGGTACAATTCACAAATGCACAGCTTAAAGCAGACAACACGAAAGTTAGAGAGGAAGTGGCGTTCCACTAATTTAGAAGAATCCCGGTTAGCCTGGAAAAACAGTTTAAAAACATACAAAAAAGCTCTCCGTGATGCCAGAACAGCATATTATTCCGCATTAATAGAGGAAAACAAGAACAACCCCCGGTTTCTGTTCAGCACTGTAGCCAGGCTGACTAAGAGCCATAGTTCTGTTGAGCCTAGTATTCCCTTAACTTTGAGCAGCAATGACTTTATGACTTTCTTTACTAGTAAAATTGTAGCCATTAGGGAAAAGATTCACCAGATCCTCCCTACAAATATTACGGCTAGATCTTCATGTACAACAGCTATAGAATCCTCAATAAGGCCCCAATCCATCTTAGACTGCTTTTCACCCATAGATCTCACTGAGCTAAGTTCAACTACCGCCTCCTCAAAACTAACAACATGTCTTTTAGACCCTGTTCCAACCAAATTGCTTAAAGATGTTCTACCTTTAATAGACACTTTCATATTAGATTTGATTAACCTATCTTTAGAAACTGGCTATGTACCAAAGGCCTATAAAGTTGCTGTAATCAAACCATTACTTAAAAAACCTTGTCTTGATCCAGGGGATTTAGCCAACTATAGACCAATATCAAATCTCCCGTTTATTTCTAAAATCCTTGAAAAAGTAGTTGCAAAACAATTATGTGATCACCTTTACAGGAATAATTTGTATGAAGACTTTCAGTCAGGATTTAGAGCTCATCACAGTACAGAAACAGCACTGGTAAAAGTCTCCAATGATCTTCTCCTGGCTTCAGATAATGGACTTGTGTCTGTACTCGTCTTACTAGACCTTAGTGCCGCATTTGACACCATTGACCACAACATTTTATTACAGAGACTAGAACATGGATTTGGGATTAAAGGAACCACATTACATTGGTTTAAATCTTATCTGTCAGACAGATTCCAACTTGTTCATGTTAATGATGACTCTTCTTTATGCACCAAAGTCAGCTATGGAGTTCCACAGGGCTCTGTGTTAGGACCAATACTTTTTAATCTCTACATGTCACCTTTAGGCAAAATCATTAGGAAACATTCCATAAACTTCCACTGATATGCAGATGATACCCAGCTCTATTTATCTGTGAAACCAGAAGATACTAACCAATTAGTCAAATTTGAAGCATGTCTAAAAGACATAAAGAACTGGATGTCCTACAATTTCCTACTTCTAAATTCAGACAAAACTGAAATCATCCTCTTTGGGCCTAAAAACATGAGAAATATGCTGTCTAACAATATAGTTACTCTAGATGACATAACTTTGGCCTCTAGTACTACGGTGAGGAACCTTGGAGTTATCTTTGACCAAGAAAAACTGGTCCATGCATTTGTTACTTCTAGGTTGGACTACTGTAATTCCCTACTTCTGGGGTGTCCTAATAACTCTCTAAAAAGCCTTCAATTAATCCAAAATGCTGCAGCAAGAGTGCTGACTGGATTAGGAAAGAGAGATCATGTTTCACCTTCACTAGCTTCTCTTTATTGGCTTCCCATAAAATCTAGAATAGAGTTCAAAACCCTCCTCCTTACATACAAAGCTCTTAATGGTCAAGCTCCATCATATTTAAAAGATCTCATAGTCCTGTATCGCCCAATTAGACCACTTCGATCCCAAAATACTGGCCTACTTGTGGTTCCCAGAGTTTGCAAAAGTAGAATGGGAGGCAGAGCCTTTAGCTATCAAGCTCCTCTCCTGTGGAACCAGCTTCCAATCCAAATTCGGGGAGCAGACAACCTCTCTACTTTTAAGACTAGGCTTAAAACTTTCCTTTTTGATAAAGCTTATAGTTAAAAATCCTCACTCAACGCCAGTGCCTTATCCATTAGGCCACTGGGGCATCTCAAACACCTTTACTCATCAGTTCTTCCACCAAACAGTTGCTTCCTAGACAGAGCATAATGTGAGACATGCCATGTTGGCTTTGGGTAACACAATAATGGCCCCAAATGCAGTAGATATAGTGAGTAGAAGGGAAATTTTTAAAAGTGCAAAGAAAAAGATGTGAAACACGTAGAAACTAGATTGCCATGCTGATATGAAACTGGCATTGTACCCCAGATTGGACTCGAACCCTTTGGGTAGCACAATAATGACAATAAAAGCAGTTAGTATAGTAAGATGGAGGAAAGCATTTGAAAGAGCAGAGAAAAGAATGTGAAATATACAATAATTGCATTCCCAAGCTGATATGCATCTGGAATATTACAGTAGGTGAATATGTACTTTCTGTATCTGGTTCACTTTACTAAGAGGTTGTAAAGGCCCTAAGTCAGCTTACAAAACACAGTTAGCAGAGGATGGTTTCGATCCATCGACCTCTGGGTTATGGGCCCAGCACGCTTCCGCTGCGCCACTCTGTTGTCAACCACCCCAGAGGGTACTCGAACCCTTTGGGTAACACAATAATGACAATAAAAGCAGTTAGTATAGTAAGATGGAGGAAAGCATTTGAAAGAGCAGAGAAAAGAATGTGAAATATACAAAAATTGCATTCCCAAGCTGATATGCATCTGGAATTGTACAGTAGGTGAATATGTACTTTCTGTATCTGGTTCACTTTACTAAAAGGTTGTAAAGGCCCTAAGTCAGCTTACAAAACACAGTTAGCAGAGGATGGTTTCGATCCATCGACCTCAGGGTTATGGGCCCAGCACGCTTCCGCTGCGCCACTCTGTTGTCAACCACCCCAGAGGGTACTCGAACCCTTTGGGTAACACAATAATGACAATAAAAGCAGTTAGTATAGTAAGATGGAGGAAAGCATTTGAAAGAGCAGAGAAAAGAATGTGAAATATACAAAAATTGCATTCCCAAGCTGATATGCATCTGGAATTGTACAGTAGGTGAATATGTACTTTCTGTATCTGGTTCACTTTACTAAAAGGTTGTAAAGGCCCTAAGTCAGCTTACAAAACACAGTTAGCAGAGGATGGTTTCGATCCATCGACCTCTGGGTTATGGGCCCAGCACGCTTCCGCTGCGCCACTCTGCTTTCAACCACGCCAGATTGGACTCGAACCCTTTGGGTAACACAATAATGACAATAAAAGCAGTTAGTATAGTAAGATGGAGGAAAGCATTTGAAAGAGCAGAGAAAAGAATGTGAAATATACAAAAATTGCATTCCCAAGCTGATATGCATCTGGAATATTACAGTAGGTGAATATGTACTTTCAGTATCTGGATCACTTTACTTAAAGGTTGTAAAGGACCTAAGTCAGCTTACAAAACACAGTTAGCAAAGGATGGTTTCGATCTATTGACCTCTGGGTTATGGGCCCAGCACGCTTCTGCTGCGCCACTCTGCTGTCAACCACCCCAGATAGGACTCAAACCCACAATCCCTGGCTTAGGAGGCCAGTGCCTTATCCATTAGGCCACTGGGGCATCACAAACACCTTTACTCCTCAGTTCTTCCAACTAACAGTTGCTTCCTATACAGAGCATAATGTGAGACATGCCATGTTGGCTTTGGGTAACACAATAATGGCCCCAAATGCAGTAGATATAGTGAGTAGAAGGGAAAAGATGTGAAATACGTAGAAACTAGATTGCCATGCTGAGATGAAACTGGCATTGTACACCAGATTGGACTCGAACCCTTTGGGTAACACAATAATCACAATAAAAGCAGTTAGTATAGTAAGATGGACGAAAGCATTTGAAAGAGCAGAGAAAGGAATTTGAAATATACAAAAATTGCATTCCCAAGCTGATATGCATCTGGAATTGTATAGTAGGTGAATATGTACTTTCTGTATCTGGTTCACTTTACTAAAAGGTTGTAAAGGCCCTAAGTCAGCTTACAAAACACAGTTAGCAGAGGATGGTTTTGATCCATCGACCTCTGGGTTATGGGCCCAGCACGCTTCCGCTGCGCCACTCTGCTGTCAACCACTCCAGATGGGACTCGAACCCTTTGGGTAACACAATAATGACAATAAAAGCAGTTAGTATAGTAAGATGGAGGAAAGCATTTGAAAGAGCAGAGAAAAGAATGTGAAATAGATCTTCATGTACAACAGCTATAGAATCCTCAATAAGGCCCCAATCCATCTTAGACTGCTTTTCACCCATAGATCTCACTGAGCTAAGTTCAACTACCGCCTCCTCAAAACTAACAACATGTCTTTTAGACCCTGTTCCAACCAAATTGCTTAAAGATGTTCTACCTTTAATAGACACTTTCATATTAGATTTGATTAACCTATCTTTAGAAACTGGCTATGTACCAAAGGCCTATAAAGTTGCTGTAATCAAACCATTACTTAAAAAACCTTGTCTTGATCCAGGTGATTTAGCCAACTATAGACCAATATCAAATCTCCCGTTTATTTCTAAAATCCTTGAAAAAGTAGTTGCAAAACAATTATGTGATCACCTTTACAGGAATAATTTGTAAAACAGATGGGACTCTAACCCTTTGGGTAACACAATAATGACAATAAAAGCAGTTAGTATAGTAAGATGGAGGAAAGCATTTGAAAGAGCAGAGAAAAGAATGTGAAATATACAAAAATTGCATTCCCAAGCTCATATGCATCTGGAATTGTACAGTAGGTGAATATGTACTTTCTGTATCTGGTTCACTTTACTAAACGGTTGTAAAGGCCCTAAGTCAGCTTACAAAACACAGTTAGCAGAGGATGGTTTCGATCCATCGACCTCTGGGTTATGGGCCCAGCACGCTTCCGCTGCGCCACTCTGCTTTGAACCACAGCAGATTGGACTCGAACCCTTTGGGTAATACAACTGCTCATACTGAACCAAAACCCAAAACTTTCAAATATGGATTATTAAATATCAGATCTCTCTCTTCTAAATCTTTGTTAGTAAATGACTTGATAAATGATCATCAAATTGGTTTATTTTGTCTCACTGAAACGTGGTTGCAGCAGGAAGAATATGTCAGTTTAAATGAGTCAACCCCCCAAAGTCATATTAATTATCATGTTCCTAGATGCACAGGCCGAGGTGGAGGAGTAGCAGCAATATTTCACTCTAGCTTATCAATAATTCCTAGACCTAAACATAGTTATATCTCATTTGAGAGTCTTACTCTTAGCCTTTCACACCCAAACTGGAAAACTCAAAAACCACTATTATTTGTTATCGTGTACCGTCCTCCAGTCCCTTATTCAGAGTTTTTGATTGAATTTTCTGATTTTCTATCTGATTTAGTGCTTAGTACAGATAAAGTCATTATAGTGGGTGACTTTAACATTCATGTAGATGCTGACAGTAACTGTCTGAGCACTGCGTTTAATTCATTATTAGATTCAATTGGTTTTTCCCAAAATGTAAATAAACCCACTCATTGTTTTAGTCACACGTTAGACCTTGTCCTTACATATGGCATTGAAACTGATAATTTAATAGTATTTCCTCATAATTCTCTTCTGTCTGACCATTTTCTAATAACATTTGAATTTACAATAACGGACTATACAGCAGTTAGGAAAAAATTCCACTACAGCAGATGTTTATCTGAAAATGCTGTGAATACATTTAAAGAAATTATTTCTTCATCTTTTTCACCACCATGTGTCAATACTATGGTGAGTAGCCATCTTACTCCTGTGCAAATTGATTATTTAGTTGACGATTCTGCCGCCTCACTGCATACTAGATACAGTTGCCCCTTTGAAATAGAAGGCAGTGAATCAGAGGAGCCGACCTCCATGGTACAATTCACAAATGCACAGCTTAAAGCAGACAACACGAAAGTTAGAGAGGAAGTGGCGTTCCACTAATTTAGAAGAATCCCGGTTAGCCTGGAAAAACAGTTTAAAAACATACAAAAAAGCTCTCCGTGATGCCAGAACAGCATATTATTCCGCATTAATAGAGGAAAACAAGAACAACCCCCGGTTTCTGTTCAGCACTGTAGCCAGGCTGACTAAGAGCCATAGTTCTGTTGAGCCTAGTATTCCCTTAACTTTGAGCAGCAATGACTTTATGACTTTCTTTACTAGTAAAATTGTAGCCATTAGGGAAAAGATTCACCAGATCCTCCCTACAAATATTACGGCTAGATCTTCATGTACAACAGCTATAGAATCCTCAATAAGGCCCCAATCCATCTTAGACTGCTTTTCACCCATAGATCTCACTGAGCTAAGTTCAACTACCGCCTCCTCAAAACTAACAACATGTCTTTTAGACCCTGTTCCAACCAAATTGCTTAAAGATGTTCTACCTTTAATAGACACTTTCATATTAGATTTGATTAACCTATCTTTAGAAACTGGCTATGTACCAAAGGCCTATAAAGTTGCTGTAATCAAACCATTACTTAAAAAACCTTGTCTTGATCCAGGGGATTTAGCCAACTATAGACCAATATCAAATCTCCCGTTTATTTCTAAAATCCTTGAAAAAGTAGTTGCAAAACAATTATGTGATCACCTTTACAGGAATAATTTGTATGACGACTTTCAGTCAGGATTTAGAGCTCATCACAGTACAGAAACAGCACTGGTAAAAGTCTCCAATGATCTTCTCCTGGCTTTAGATAATGGACTTGTGTCTGTACTCGTCTTACTAGACCTTAGTGCCGCATTTGACACCATTGACCACAACATTTTATTACAGAGACTAGAACATGGATTTGGGATTAAAGGAACCACATTACATTGGTTTAAATCTTATCTGTCAGACAGATTCCAACTTGTTCATGTTAATGATGACTCTTCTTTATGCACCAAAGTCAGCTATGGAGTTCCACAGGGCTCTGTGTTAGGACCAATACTTTTTAATCTCTACATGTCACCTTTAGGCAAAATCATTAGGAAACATTCCATAAACTTCCACTGATATGCAGATGATACCCAGCTCTATTTATCTGTGAAACCAGAAGATACTAACCAATTAGTCAAATTTGAAGCATGTCTAAAAGACATAAAGAACTGGATGTCCTACAATTTCCTACTTCTAAATTCAGACAAAACTGAAATCATCCTCTTTGGGCCTAAAAACATGAGAAATATGCTGTCTAACAATATAGTTACTCTAGATGACATAACTTTGGCCTCTAGTTCTACGGTGAGGAACCTTGGAGTTATCTTTGACCAAGATTTGGCGTTTACGTCACATAAAAGACAAATGTCTAGAACAGCCTTCTTCCACCTACGGAACATTGCTAAAATTAGAAGCATCCTGTCTCAAAGTGATGCCAAAAAACTGGTCCATGCATTTGTTACTTCTAGGTTGGACTACTGTAATTCCCTACTTCTGGGGTGTCCTAATAACTCTCTAAAAAGCCTTCAATTAATCCAAAATGCTGCAGCAAGAGTGCTGACTGGATTAGGAAAGAGAGATCATGTTTCACCTTCACTAGCTTCTCTTCATTGGCTTCCCATAAAATCTAGAATAGAGTTCAAAACCCTCCTCCTTACATACAAAGCTCTTAATGGTCAAGCTCCATCATATTTAAAAGATCTCATAGTCCTGTATCGCCCAATTAGACCACTTCGATCCCAAAATACTGGCCTACTTGTGGTTCCCAGAGTTTGCAAAATTAGAATGGGAGGCAGAGCCTTTAGCTATCAAGCTCCTCTCCTGTGGAACCAGCTTCCAATCCAAATTCGGGGAGCAGACACCCTCTCTACTTTTAAGACTAGGCTTAAAACTTTCCTTTTTGATAAAGCTTATAGTTAAAAATCCTCACTCAACGCCAGTGCCTTATCCATTAGGCCACTGGGGCATCTCAAACACCTTTACTCATCAGTTCTTCCACCAAACAGTTGCTTCCTAGACAGAGCATAATGTGAGACATGCCATGTTGGCTTTGGGTAACACAATAATGGCCCCAAATGCAGTAGATATAGTGAGTAGAAGGGAAATTTTTAAAAGTGCAAAGAAAAAGATGTGAAACACGTAGAAACTAGATTGCCATGCTGATATGAAACTGGCATTGTACCCCAGATTGGACTCGAACCCTTTGGGTAGCACAATAATGACAATAAAAGCAGTTAGTATAGTAAGATGGAGGAAAGCATTTGAAAGAGCAGAGAAAAGAATGTGAAATATACAATAATTGCATTCCCAAGCTGATATGCATCTGTAATTGTATAGTAGGTGAATATGTACTTTCTGTATCTGGTTCACTTTACTAAAAGGTTGTAAAGGCCCTAAGTCAGCTTACAAAACACAGTTAGCAGAGGATGGTTTCGATCCATCGACCTCTGGGTTATGGGCCCAGCACGCTTCCGCTGCGCCACTCTGCTGTCAACCACCCCAGATGGGACTCTAACCCTTTGGGTAACACAATAATGACAATAAAAGCAGTTAGTATAGTAAGATGGAGGAAAGCATTTGAAAGAGCAGAGAAAAGAATGTGAAATATAAAAAAATTGCATTCCCAAGCTGATATGCATCTGGAATTGTACAGTAGGTGAATATGTACTTTCTGTATCTGGTTCACTTTACTAAAAGGTTGTAAAGGCCCTAAGTCAGCTTACAAAACACAGTTAGCAGAGGATGGTTTCGATCCATCGACCTCTGGGTTATGGGCCCAGCACGCTTCCGCTGCGCCACTCTGCTGTTAACCACCCCAGATGGGAGTCTAACCCTTTGGGTAACACAATAATGACAATAAAAGCAGTTAATATAGTAAGATGGAGGAAAGCATTTGAAAGAGCAGAGAAAAGAATGTGAAATATACAAAAATTGCATCACCCAAGCTGATATGCATCTGGAATTGTACAGTAGGCGAATATGTATTTTCTGTATCTGGTTCACTTTACTAAAAGGTTGTAAAGGCCCTAAGTCAGCTTACAAAACACAGTTAGCAGAGGATGGTTTCGATCCATCGACCTCTGGGTTATGGGCCCAGCACGCTTCCGCTGCGCCACTCTGCTTTCAACCATGCCAGATTGGACTCGAACCCTTTGGGTAACACAATAATGACAATAAAAGCAGTTAGTATAGTAAGATGGAGGAAAGCATTTGAAAGAGCAGAGAAAAGAATGTGAAATATACAAAAATTGCATTCCCAAGCTGATATGCATCTGGAATATTACAGTAGGTGAATATGTACTTTCAGTATCTGGATCACTTTACTTAAAGGTTGTAAAGGACCTAAGTCAGCTTACAAAACACAGTTAGCAAAGGATGGCTTCGATCTATTGACCTCTGGGTTATGGGCCCAGCACGCTTCTGCTGCGCCACTCTGCTGTCAACCACCCCAGATGGGACTCAAACCCACAATCCCTGGCTTAGGAGGCCAGTGCCTTATCCATTAGGCCACTGGGGCATCACAAACACCTTTACTCCTCAGTTCTTCCAACTAACAGTTGCTTCCTATACAGAGCATAATGTGAGACATGCCATGTTGGCTTTGGGTAACACAATAATGGCCCCAAATGCAGTAGATATAGTGAGTAGAAGGGAAAAGATGTGAAATACGTAGAAACTAAATTGCCATGCTGAGATGAAACTGGCATTGTACACCAGATTGGACTCGAACCCTTTGGGTAAGACAATAATGACAATAAAAGCAGTTAGTATAGTAAGATGGACGAAAGCATTTGAAAGAGCAGAGAAAGGAATTTGAAATATACAAAAATTGCATTCCCAAGCTGATATGCATCTGGAATTGTACAGTAGATGAATATGTACTGTCTGTATCTGGTTCATTTTACTAAGACGTTGTAAAGGCCCTAAATCACTTTACAAAACACAGTTAGCAGAGGATGGATTCGATCCATCGACCTCTGGGTTATGGGCCCAGCACGCTTCTGCTGCGCCACTCTGCTTTCAACCACGCCAGATTGGACTCGAACCCTTTGGGTAACACAATAATGACAATAAAAGCAGTTAGTATAGTAAGATTGAGGAAAGCATTTGAAAGAGCAGAGAAAAGAATGTGAAATATACAAAAATTGCATTCCCAAGCTGATATGCATCTGGAATTGTACAGTAGGTGAATATGTACATTCTGTATCTGGTTCACTTTACTAAAAAGTTGTAAAGGCCCCAAGTCAGCTTACAAAACGCAGTTAGCAGAGGATGGTTTCGATCCATCGACCTCTGGGTTATGGGCCCAGCGCGCTTCCGCTGCGCCACTCTGCTGTCAACCACCCCAGATGGGACTCTAACCCTTTGGGTAACACAATAATGACAATAAAAGCAGTTAGTATAGTAAGATGGAGGAAAGCATTTGAAAGAGCAGAGAAAAGAATGTGAAATATACAAAAATTGCATTCCCAAGCTCATATGCATCTGGAATTGTACAGTAGGTGAATTTGTACTTTCTGTATCTGGTTCACTTTACTAAAAGGTTGTAAAGGCCCTAAGTCAGCTTACAAAACACAGTTAGCAGAGGATGGTTTCGATCCATCGACCTCTGGGTTTTTTTTTTTTTATTTTTTTTATTTTTTTTTATCTTTTTATTATCAAAAATACACTTTACAAAATAAAAATTAACTATATACAGAGAAACATAAAGAAAAAGAGTAAATTCATTCGTCTTTTTAACAGTAAATCAAACAAATTAAAGCAAAGCAAGCCTCTTCCCCTTTTTTCCACATATTTGTATGCACATATATACATGTATACATACATATATATACATACACACATATATATACATATATACATACACCTACATACACACATACATTCTTAAATATATACGCCCATATACTACAAGGTTAAATAAATTCACCCAAAATCGAAGTGCAATCTACCCTCCCCATCCAGCTCACATAAATCATTCCTTGCCCCCCACCTAGCTATAAACTCATCCTCATCCACTGAAAACAGAATTCTCATGTAATGTGTCACCATATTTTGAAAAAAACCCACCCTGTTTGTCATTTTCCCCCCATACAAAGCATAATTTCTACCAACATACAACACATGACGTGCTACACTCAATAAAAAATTGATTAAACCAACATTACATCTTTTATCACCTTTTTGTTTCCCAAAGCACCACACCCAGTCCCATGCTTCCCCTTCTAACTTAGGCAGTTTACACTTATTGATTAACAACGTTTTAACCCAGTCCCTGAAATCCCGTGTGACTGTACAGTATAGCATAAAGTGGTTAAAATCTTCATCTTCCACCCTACAGACCGGACAGGTTCTCGCATACGTGCTTTTACTTATCTGGTGAAGGACGACAGAAACCAGCACCCTTCTGTGACGCAGCAGGAAGTTTGAGTTTGCTATTGCAGGGGGAAGCCACTTACTGTGTATATTTGACCAAATTTCAGAGACGGGACGGGTAAGAAAGAGATGAGACCATGCAGTGTTTGCTGTAGGTTCTTGGAATATTTTGTTAATTAAAACCCTATACCAGAATTTTGATTGTAAATCTTGCAGTTTTCTGTTTTTGACGTCACAGGTCAGAGCAAAATCCAGCTCGTCGTCCTCCACCCGATCCTCATCCACTTCCGACAACCACTCTTTCCACTCTTGCGGCATTCGCTCTAATAAATCATCACAAAATCGCACAACTCTAGCCTTTTTTATATTAAACCCTTTCATCCTAATTTTACTAAATACCGCAAGAGGGCTAGGAGCCCCTGTCTGGTCTAAAACATCTTTAATCTGATGTAGCGCCTCAGTCAAGATGCCCCGACCGGCCTTACATCCCTCTCGGCCGCTGAGGCAGGGGTTCCCAAAGATGGGCTGGTTTAACACACTTTGTTTTGATGTAATTACACACTCCAACTGGGGCAGGATTTCCACCCATGCCTCAGCCGCCTCCTGGAAGAGTGGACATGTTCCCACAATAGGCCGGCCGAGTGTGACGCTACATAGATTGTAAAAGCCGCACATACCTCTTTTCAGTACATCATCATACAAATAATCCTCCCATATGTTTTTAGTTTTCTGGCTCAGCATTTTCTTAAACAGTTTTATTCTTAATGACTTCAATTTTGCTTTTAAATTACACAGTTTGAGTCCCCCCTTTTTGTACGGCCCGACCAGTGTCTTATGTGCAATTTTCATTGCTCTCCCCTTCCATAGAAAATCCTCAATACCGCTGCTCAGGCGTACCAGTACATCACTCGGCAGGTGACAAACCTGCATGGTGTAGACAAGTCTCGGCACAATTACTGCATTTATTACAGTGATTTTCCCTTTTAAACCTAATCCCCTCATTCTCCACAGTGCGAGCCTTGATCTACACCCCGCAACCTGCTCTTCCCAGGATCTACGACTGCTGTCTTCTGGTTGTGAGCCCAAATATACACCAAGTACTTTAACCTCAGGCCCGCCCCTTTTAAAATGCTGGCCTTCCTCCCCAAGAACAGTACCAGGCCCCAGGATCAAACTCGATTTGTCCTTATTTACCCGTGCTCCCGCAGCTTGCTCATATGCATCTAGATGTTGCAAAACCCTTCGCAAACTATCCCCATCCCTGACCATGATGTTAATATCATCCGCATATTGTGCTATTTTGAAATCAGTTCCTCTGGGCGACGTGATCCCAATTATTTGAGAGTCAGATATAATTGACTGTGCTAGAGGTTCTGCCACTATTGCATAGAGCATAGCTGATAGGGGGCACCCCTGTCTCACTGATCTTTCTAAGGGGACGGGATCTGTCACGAAGCCATTGCACTTCACGACACTAGTAGCTCGGCTGTACAGTAACTTCATCCACCCTCGAAAAGTTGGGCCGAACCCAAAAACCCCCAGACACTCGAAGAGAAAATCGTGACTCACTCTGTCAAATGCCTTCTCTAGATCTACATTAAGGTATATACCTCCTGTAGCCATTAAATTCTCCAATGAGAATTTTGTTGACAAAATGCAGTCAGCGATATCCCTCCCCGGAATGCTGTAAGTCTGGGTAGGCCCAACTATCGAGCCAATCACTCCCTTAAGCCTGAACCCTAGCACCTTAGCGAGGATCTTATAGTCAGTATTGAGCAGACTAATTGGCCTATAATTTGCCAGGTCATCTCTGGCGCCTTTGTTTTTATAAACTAGAGTGATCACACCCCTTAAAAAAGACTCCGCGCACCTGTTCTCCTCCTGCATGGCAGAGTATAGCCTGCAGAGGACGGGGGCCAGTATGTTGCTGAAATGTTGGTAAAACTCAGCTGAGAGACCATCCACACCCGGGCTTTTAGATGTATTAAGGCTTCCAATCGCTGCTCTCACTTCTTCAATCTGAATGTCACCATCACACAGAGCCGCATCCTCGTGACTGAGGGAGCAGCCAATTTTTCCTAATACTGTGCCCATTTGTGCTTTTTTAATATGTTGTTTGCTAAACAAATTAGCGTAGTAGTCTTGTATTGCTTGTAAAATATCCACTATATCAGTATGTGTGTTTCCATCAAGGTCTTTTATTTCTGGTATGTATGTTTTTGCCTGTTTCCTTTTTTCCAAACCTAGAAAAAAAGCAGTACAGCGCTCCCCTTTCAACATGTGTTGTGCTTTACTGCGGATCATTGCGCCTCTGCATTTTCTCTCATCTAACCGTCTCAGCTGCTCCCTCAATCCAAGATAGACATCCAAGGGACGGTCACACTCAGCCTCAATAAGCTCAAGCTCCTCTTTTAGATGATGTCTCAGCTCAGCCTCCTCTGTCTTTTCCCTCAGCCTCTTCTCTCTGCTCAGAGCGATACAACGCTTTTTAATTTTAAATTTGGTGCGCTCCCACCACTCAATGATATCCACGACATAATCACTCTCATCACATAGAGCAGAGAGAAAAGACTTCATTTTATCTTTAAAAACTTGATCTTCAAGGAGGGAAGTGTTAAAACACCACAGGCCCCCATTCCTTTGCATACCACCCTCCCCTAGAGTCACCTTTAAACAGGCATGATCACTCCAGGAACAAAAACAATATTTACACTCATTTAATTCTTGCACCAAACTCGACGCCAACAAACACAGGTCAATCCTGGATTGCTTTAGCCTGCCCAATACCACTTGCCTGCGCGAATACGCCCGGGTGCCGGGGTTCAGCACTCTCCACGCATCTATCAAATCACACTCATCCATCCATACAAAAACAGCCGATCTACTAATGTCTTGTTTAAATTTATTATTAACTCCTACGTCCGCCTTAGTCAGAGCAACATTCCACTCTCCTATCACTACCGAGCGATCATCTGTCCACCTTTTGCAGCGCTCAAAGAAACCTCTCCTTTCAGGTTCACTGTTCGGACCGTACAAATTCAGAATTCTATATTTTTTATTATAATGTATTATATCAATAACAATTAGTCTACCCTGTCCATCCTTAAAAATCTCCACAATACTCTCACACACACCCGGCTTTACAAAAATTGCCACTCCAGCAGTTTTGTCAGAGGAGAGGGAGTAAAAGAGCTCCCCTCTCCAAAAAGATTTTATAGTGTCTATTTTGTCTATGGACCACCTACATTCCTGGACACACAAGATGTCGCATGCCATTTCTCCACAGAGTTGCTCTATTTTCCCAATATTTGTTAACCCGTTTAAATTTTGCGATTGAAGCAGCATTATCAAGTAAACACCGATTAAAAAGGTCATTTCCTAAGCTGTTTTTTCCCTTTGCCTCTATTCCCTCCCTCACTCCTCCCTGATTTCTCTTGCTGTGGACGTTTTCTAACCTGCTTTATCTGCTGAACATCCATCTCCGAATCTGACTCTATACTGTCAGCCTGGGGAGCCAGCAGGGCAGCATCCGAGTCTTCCTCTCTAGGAGCGAGTGGTATTCCATTATGAGAGGGGACCTTCTGTGAAGCGAGCCAAGATGGGCTCAGCCAACCCCCTTCAGGGTGACCCGCCCTATCCCCGCTCCACTCTGCCAGCACTTGATCCATACTAGATCCCAACACATCCTCTCTTTCACTCCCATGTTCCTCCCGCACAGGCAGGTCACCGCCCTGCGTCTCCAACACCACCTCATCCTCCTGTTCACTCTCGCTGCCCATATTCAGCTCTGGCTCCTCTACAGGTCTAACCTCACTCCTGTCATCCTCGGAGATGGATTCCCTGCTACCCTCCCCATTCCCTTCATCTATATTTTTACATTGACATTCCTCTGTGGAGCTATGACATTCCATACATCTGTGCATCCTGGCATCACACTCACGTGCATAATGTCCCTGTTTATTACATTTAAAACAGGTGAAATCCGGACAGTCCCTCACGATGTGTCCCGGCTGTAAGCACATCCGACAAACTTTCACTTGATTATTGTGAATTACTCTAAAATACTCCGGACCATTAGCTGTCATGAATTTCGCTGAGTAGGGCAGTGACTGCACAGTTTCATTAAACTTTACCTTCATATATCTTGTACCGTCCGCCACATCAGTCCCGGGCCACATCCTCCTTTTAATAGGCGAGATCGCTCTCACTCCCCACACGTCCAGTTTTTCCATAATTTCCTCGTCCGTTATATACGCCGGCAAATTCAAAAAAGACACCACCAGTTCATCAATTGCTAATGTTTTTACCATTACCACCGCTTTACCAACTTTAAATCCATCCAGTAGCCTTTTCTTTCCAGCTTCACTTTTTACCGTCACCTCATATTTATTCGATCCGGTCTCACGCAGCGCAACTATGCCTCCACACACATCACGTATTGCTCGTAACAGTTCCATCGTTTTCACCTTCTCTTCACCAACCACCTCTGCCAATACAGTCAAATCTTTTTCGTACCTTTTTTCTCTCATTGTCTCCCGTCTTCCGCTCATCTCCGTCTGCATCCTCGCCCGTTCCTCCTGATGTTTTCCATCCACACAAATGCTATCAATCTCCAACCTATTCTGCCGCTGCTCTCCGACCAAATCCACTCCTTTCCCCGTCCTCTTTGCTGAAGTAATCCTCTGCATTGACAAGCCCGGAACTTGCCCGCCATTTCTCTTCTCTCCCTGCTCCACGGCCTGGCGTTTGCTTCCTCCCGCTCCGTACTCTATTTCGGCTGGCATTGCCGTTTCCCCCCGACATCTCATGGTAGGAGCCACAATTTTCACAGCGTCCTCCGTCAATTTACCTCGTCTTTCTCCGCCATTCTCCATTTTACGTAGCTTGGCGAATCGAGTAACACTCGGCAAAAAAACAAAACCAAAATAAAATAAAAAAGAAAAAGGCAAAATGAAAGCGCCCCCGAACGGAGCAAATCCGCCGGGGTGATTAGTAACATAAACGAAATCGAAATCTCTATACTATTTAGTTAAATTACGACAAAAAACACAAGCAAACTGAAAAAGCCCGCCAAAACAGGCTCATGCGCGGGTCCGTCACTGCTCGCTCTAGAGAGAAACCACACCTCTGTCTGCAACCAGGTTTGGGAACCAAAAACAGCAAACAGGTGCTGCTGCCAGAAAGATAAAGTGTACTCATTCCAATTACAGGGCCTCGAAAGAGTCCTGTATTGTTATTTTTCGTCACTACCTCCCCGAGTCGGGAGTGGGTAATTTGCGCGCCTGCTGCCTTCCTTGGATGTGGTAGCCGTTTCTCAGGCTCCCTCTCCGGAATCGAACCCTGATTCCCCGTTACCCGTGGTCACCATGGTAGGCACAGAAAGTACCATCGAAAGTTGATAGGGCAGACATTCGAATGAGACGTCGCCGCCACGAGGGCCAGCAAGGATTTAAAGTGTACTCATTCCAATTACAGGGCCTCGAAAGAGTCCTGTATTGTTATTTTTCGTCACTACCTCCCCGAGTCGGGAGTGGGTAATTGGCGCGCCTGCTGCCTCCCTTGGATGTGGTAGCCGTTTCTCAGGCTCCCTCTCCGGAATCGAACCCTGATTCCCCGTTACCCGTGGTCACCATGGTAGGCACAGAAAGTACCATCGAAAGTTGATAGGGCAGACATTCGAATGAGACGTCGCCGCCACGAGGGCCAGCATCACAGTTAGCAGAGGATGGTTTCGATCCATCGACCTCTGGGTTATGGGCCCAGCACGCTTCCGCTGCGCCACTCTGCTTTGAACCACGGCAGATTGGACTCGAACCCTTTGGGTAATACAACTGCTCATACTGAACCAAAACCCAAAACTTTCAAATGTGGATTATTAAATATCAGATCTCTCTCTTCTAAATCTTTGTTAGTCAATGACTTGATAAATGATCATCAAATTGGTTTATTTTGTCTCACTGAAACGTGGTTGCAGCAGGAAGAATATGTCAGTTTAAATGAGTCAACCCCCCAAAGTCATATTAATTATCATGTTCCTAGATGCACAGGCCGAGGTGGAGGAGTAGCAGCAATATTTCACTCTAGCTTATCAATAATTCCTAGACCTAAACATAGTTATACCTCATTTGAGAGTCTTACTCTTAGCCTTTCACACCCAAACTGGAAAACTCAAAAACCACTATTATTTGTTATCGTGTACCGTCCTCCAGTCCCTTATTCAGAGTTTTTGATTGAATTTTCTGATTTTCTATCTGATTTAGTGCTTAGTACAGATAAAGTCATTATAGTGGGTGACTTTAACATTCATGTAGATGCTGACAGTAACTGTCTGAGCACTGCGTTTAATTCATTATTAGATTCAATTGGTTTTTCCCAAAATGTAAATAAACCCACTCATTGTTTTAGTCACACGTTAGACCTTGTCCTTACATATGGCATTGAAACTGATAATTTAATAGTATTTCCTCATAATTCTCTTCTGTCTGACCATTTTCTAATAACATTTGAATTTACAATAACGGACTATACAGCAGTTAGGAAAAAATTCCACTACAGCAGATGTTTATCTGAAAATGCTGTGAATACATTTAAAGAAATTATTTCTTCATCTTTTTCACCACCATGTGTCAATACTATGGTGAGTAGCCATCTTACTCCTGTGCAAATTGATTATTTAGTTGACGATTCTGCCGCCTCACTGCATACTAGATACAGTTGCCCCTTTGAAATAGAAGGCAGTGAATCAGAGGAGCCGACCTCCATGGTACAATTCACAAATGCACAGCTTAAAGCAGACAACACGAAAGTTAGAGAGGAAGTGGCGTTCCACTAATTTAGAAGAATCCCGGTTAGCCTGGAAAAACAGTTTAAAAACATACAAAAAAGCTCTCCGTGATGCCAGAACAGCATATTATTCCACATTAATAGAGGAAAACAAGAACAACCCCCGGTTTCTGTTCAGCACTGTAGCCAGGCTGACTAAGAGCCATAGTTCTGTTGAGCCTAGTATTCCCTTAACTTTGAGCAGCAATGACTTTATGACTTTCTTTACTAGTAAAATTGTAGCCATTAGGGAAAAGATTCACCAGATCCTCCCTACAAATATTACGGCTAGATCTTCATGTACAACAGCTATAGAATCCTCAATAAGGCCCCAATCCATCTTAGACTGCTTTTCACCCATAGATCTCACTGAGCTAAGTTCAACTACCGCCTCCTCAAAACTAACAACATGTCTTTTAGACCCTGTTCCAACCAAATTGCTTAAAGATGTTCTACCTTTAATAGACACTTTCATATTAGATTTGATTAACCTATCTTTAGAAACTGGCTATGTACCAAAGGCCTATAAAGTTGCTGTAATCAAACCATTACTTAAAAAACCTTGTCTTGATCCAGGGGATTTAGCCAACTATAGACCAATATCAAATCTCCCATTTATTTCTAAAATCCTTGAAAAAGTAGTTGCAAAACAATTATGTGATCACCTTTACAGGAATAATTTGTATGAAGACTTTCAGTCAGGATTTAGAGCTCATCACAGTACAGAAACAGCACTGGTAAAAGTCTCCAATGATCTTCTCCTGGCTTCAGATAATGGACTTGTGTCTGTACTCGTCTTACTAGACCTTAGTGCCGCATTTGACACCATTGACCACAACATTTTATTACAGAGACTAGAACATGGATTTGGGATTAAAGGAACCACATTACATTGGTTTAAATCTTATCTGTCAGACAGATTCCAACTTGTTCATGTTAATGATGACTCTTCTTTATGCACCAAAGTCAGCTATGGAGTTCCACAGGGCTCTGTGTTAGGACCAATACTTTTTAATCTCTACATGTCACCTTTAGGCAAAATCATTAGGAAACATTCCATAAACTTCCACTGATATGCAGATGATACCCAGCTCTATTTATCTGTGAAACCAGAAGATACTAACCAATTAGTCAAATTTGAAGCATGTCTAAAAGACATAAAGAACTGGATGTCCTACAATTTCCTACTTCTAAATTCAGACAAAACTGAAATCATCCTCTTTGGGCCTAAAAACATGAGAAATATGCTGTCTAACAATATAGTTACTCTAGATGACATAACTTTGGCCTCTAGTACTACGGTGAGGAACCTTGGAGTTATCTTTGACCAAGATTTGGCGTTTACGTCACATAAAAGACAAATGTCTAGAACAGCCTTCTTCCACCTACGGAACATTGCTAAAATTAGAAGCATCCTGTCTCAAAGTGATGCCGAAAAACTGGTCCATGCATTTGTTACTTCTAGGTTGGACTACTGTAATTCCCTACTTCTGGGGTGTCCTAATAACTCTCTAAAAAGCCTTCAATTAATCCAAAATGCTGCAGCAAGAGTGCTGACTGGATTAGGAAAGAGAGATCATATTTCACCTTCACTAGCTTCTCTTCATTGGCTTCCCATAAAATCTAGAATAGAGTTCAAAACCCTCCTCCTTACATACAAAGCTCTTAATGGTCAAGCTCCATCATATTTAAAAGATCTCATAGTCCTGTATCGCCCAATTAGACCACTTTGATCCCAAAATACTGGCCTACTTGTGGTTCCCAGAGTTTGCAAAAGTAGAATGGGAGGCAGAGCCTTTAGCTATCAAGCTCCTCTCCTGTGGAACCAGCTTCCAATCCAAATTCGGGGAGCAGACACCCTCTCTACTTTTAAGACTAGGCTTAAAACTTTCCTTTTTGATAAAGCTTATAGTTAAAAATCCTCACTCAACGCCAGTGCCTTATCCATTAGGCCACTGGGGCATCTCAAACACCTTTACTCATCAGTTCTTCCACCAAACAGTTGCTTCCTAGACAGAGCATAATGTGAGACATGCCATGTTGGCTTTGGGTAACACAATAATGGCCCCAAATGCAGTAGATATAATGAGTAGAAGGGAAATTTTTAAAAGTGCAAAGAAAAAGATGTGAAACACGTAGAAACTAGATTGCCATGCTGATATGAAACTGGCATTGTACCCCAGATTGGACTCGAACCCTTTGGGTAGCACAATAATGACAATAAAAGCAGTTAGTATAGTAAGATGGAGGAAAGCATTTGAAAGAGCAGAGAAAAGAATGTGAAATATATAAAAATTGCATTCCCAAGCTGATATGCATCTGGAATTGTACAGTAGGTGAATATGTACTTTCTGTATCTGGTTCACTTTACTAAAAGGTTGTAAAGGCCCTAAGTCAGCTTACAAAACACAGTTAGCAGAAGATGGTTTCGATCCATCGACCTCTGGGTTATGGGCCCAGCACGCTTCCGCTGCGCCACTCTGCTGTCAACCACCCCAGATGGGACTCTAACCCTTTGGGTAACACAATAATGACAATAAAAGCAGTTAGTATAGTAAGATGGAGGAAAGCATTTGAAAGAGCAGAGAAAAGAATGTGAAATATACAAAAATTGCATTCCCAAGCTGATATGCATCTGGAATTGTACAGTAGGTGAATATGTACTTTCTGTATCTGGTTCACTTTACTAAAAGGTTGTAAAGGCCCTAAGTCAGCTTACAAAACACAGTTAGCAGAGGATGGTTTCGATCCATCGACCTCTGGGTTATGGGCCCAGCACGCTTCCGCTGCGCCACTCTGCTTTGAACCACACCAGATTGGACTCGAACCCTTTGGGTAATACAACTGCTCATACTGAACCAAAACCCAAAACTTTCAAATGTGGATTATTAAATATCAGATCTCTCTCTTCTAAATCTTTGTTAGTAAATGACTTGATAAATGATCATCAAATTGGTTTATTTTGTCTCACTGAAACGTGGTTGCAGCAGGAAGAATATGTCAGTTTAAATGAGTCAACCCCCCAAAGTCATATTAATTATCATGTTCCTAGATGCACAGGCCGAGGTGGAGGAGTAGCAGCAATATTTCACTCTAGCTTATCAATAATTCCTAGACCTAAACATAGTTATACCTCATTTGAGAGTCTTACTCTTAGCCTTTCACACCCAAACTGGAAAACTCAAAAACCACTATTATTTGTTATCGTGTACCGTCCTCCAGTCCCTTATTCAGAGTTTTTGATTGAATTTTCTGATTTTCTATCTGATTTAGTGCTTAGTACAGATAAAGTCATTATAGTGGGTGACTTTAACATTCATGTAGATGCTGACAGTAACTGTCTGAGCACTGCGTTTAATTCATTATTAGATTCAATTGGTTTTTCCCAAAATGTAAATAAACCCACTCATTGTTTTAGTCACACGTTAGACCTTGTCCTTACATATGGCATTGAAACTGATAATTTAATAGTATTTCCTCATAATTCTCTTCTGTCTGACCATTTTCTAATAACATTTGAATTTACAATAACGGACTATACAGCAGTTAGGAAAAAATTCCACTACAGCAGATGTTTATCTGAAAATGCTGTGAATACATTTAAAGAAATTATTTCTTCATCTTTTTCACCACCATGTGTCAATACTATGGTGAGTAGCCATCTTACTCCTGTGCAAATTGATTATTTAGTTGACGATTCTGCCGCCTCACTGCATACTAGATACAGTTGCCCCTTTGAAATAGAAGGCAGTGAATCAGAGGAGCCGACCTCCATGGTACAATTCACAAATGCACAGCTTAAAGCAGACAACACGAAAGTTAGAGAGGAAGTGGCGTTCCACTAATTTAGAAGAATCCCGGTTAGCCTGGATAAACAGTTTAAAAACATACAAAAAAGCTCTCCGTGATGCCAGAACAGCATATTATTCCGCATTAATAGAGGAAAACAAGAACAACCCCCGGTTTCTGTTCAGCACTGTAGCCAGGCTGACTAAGAGCCATAGTTCTGTTGAGCCTAGTATTCCCTTAACTTTGAGCAGCAATGACTTTATGACTTTCTTTACTAGTAAAATTGTAGCCATTAGGGAAAAGATTCACCAGATCCTCCCTACAAATATTACGGCTAGATCTTCATGTACAACAGCTATAGAATCCTCAATAAGGCCCCAATCCATCTTAGACTGCTTTTCACCCATAGATCTCACTGAGCTAAGTTCAACTACCGCCTCCTCAAAACTAACAACATGTCTTTTAGACCCTGTTCCAACCAAATTGCTTAAAGATGTTCTACCTTTAAAAGCTCTTAATGGTCAAGCTCCATCATATTTAAAAGATCTCATAGTCCTGTATCGCCCAATTAGACCACTTCGATCCCAAAATACTGGCCTACTTGTGGTTCCCAGAGTTTGCAAAAGTAGAATGGGAGGCAGAGCCTTTAGCTATCAAGCTCCTCTCCTGTGGAACCAGCTTCCAATCCAAATTCGGGCAGCAGACACCCTCTCTACTTTTAAGACTAGGCTTAAAACTTTCCTTTTTGATACAGCTTATAGTTAAAAATCCTCACTCAACGCCAGTGCCTTATCCATTAGGCCACTGGGGCATCTCAAACACCTTTACTCATCAGTTCTTCCACCAAACAGTTGCTTCCTAGACAGAGCATAATGTGAGACATGCCATGTTGGCTTTGGGTAACACAATAATGGCCCCAAATGCAGTAGATATAGTGAGTAGAAGGGAAATTTTTAAAAGTGCAAAGAAAAAGATGTGAAACACGTAGAAACTAGATTGCCATGCTGATATGAAACTGGCATTGTACCCCAGATTGGACTCGAACCCTTTGGGTAACACAATAATGACAATAAAAGCAGTTAGTATAGTAAGATGGAGGAAAGCATTTGAAAGAGCAGAGAAAAGAATGTGAAATATACAAAAATTGCATTCCCAAGCTGATATGCATCTGGAATATTACAGTAGGTGAATATGTACTTTCAGTATCTGGATCACTTTACTTAAAGGTTGTAAAGGACCTAAGTCAGCTTACAAAACACAGTTAGCAAAGGATGGTTTCAATCTATTGACCTCTGGGTTATGGGCCCAGCACGCTTCTGCTGCGCCACTCTGCTGTCAACCACCCCAGATGGGACTCAAACCCACAATCCCTGGCTTAGGAGGCCAGTGCCTTATCCATTAGGCCACTGGGGCATCACAAACACCTTTACTCCTCAGTTCTTCCAACTAACAGTTGCTTCCTATACAGAGCATAATGTGAGACATGCCATGTTGGCTTTGGGTAACACAATAATGGCCCCAAATGCAGTAGATATAGTGAGTAGAAGGGAAAAGATGTGAAATACGTAGAAACTAGATTGCCATGCTGAGATGAAACTGGCATTGTACACCAGATTGGACTCGAACCCTTTGGGTAACACAATAATCACAATAAAAGCAGTTAGTATAGTAAGATGGACAAAAGCATTTGAAAGAGCAGAGAAAGGAATTTGAAATATACAAAAATTGCATTCCCAAGCTGATATGCATCTGGAATTGTATAGTAGGTGAATATGTACTTTCTGTATCTGGTTCACTTTACTAAGATGTTGTAAAGGCCCTAAATCACTTTACAAAACACAGTTAGCAGAGGATGGATTCGATCCATCGACCTCTGGGTTATGGGCCCAGCACGCTTCTGCTGCGCCACTCTGCTTTCAATCAAGCCAGATTGGACTCGAACCCTTTGGGTAACACAATAATGACAATAAAAGCAGTTAGTATAGTAAGATTGAGGAAAGCATTTGAAAGAGCAGAGAAAAGAATGTGAAATATACAAAAATTGCATTCCCAAGCTGATATGCATCTGGAATTGTACAGTAGGTGAATATGTACATTCTGTAT
Organism: Channa argus; assembly: GCF_033026475.1. Lineage (NCBI taxonomy): Eukaryota > Metazoa > Chordata > Actinopteri > Anabantiformes > Channidae > Channa > Channa argus. The sequence continues at coordinate 222,259 of NW_027125256.1, read as the reverse complement.
CTGGTTCACTTTACTAAAAAGTTGTAAAGGCCCTAAGTCAGCTTACAAAACACAGTTAGCAGAGGATGGTTTTGATCCATCGACCTCTGGGTTATGGGCCCAGCATGCTTCCGCTGCGCCACTCTGCTGTCAACCACCCCAGATGGGACTCGAACCCTTTGGGTAACACAATAATGACAATAAAAGCAGTTAGTATAGTAAGATGGAGGAAAGCATTTGAAAGAGCAGAGAAAAGAATTTGAAATATACAAAAATTGCATTCCCAAGCTGATATGCATCTGGAATTGTACAGTAGATGAATATGTACATTCTGTATCTGGTTCATTTTACTAAGACATTGTAAAGGCCCTAAGTCAGCTTACAAAACACAGTTAGCAGAGGATGGTTTCGATCCATCGACCTCTGGGTTATGGGCCCAGCACACTTCCACTGCGCCACTATGCTGTCAACCACCCCAGATGGGACTTGAACCCACAATCCCTGGCTTAGGAGGCCAGTGCCTTATCCATTAGGCCACTGGGGCATCTCAAACACCTTTACTCATCAGTTCTTCCACCAAACAGTTGCTTCCTATACAGAGCATAATGTGAGACATGCCATGTTGGCTTTGGGTAACACAATAATGGCCCCATATGCAGTAGATATAGTGAGTTCAATTCAATTCAACTTTATTTATATAGTGCCAATTCACAACAAAGTCATCTCAGGGCACTTTACAGAATAAAGTCAAGATTATAAAGATATATAAAGAGAACCCAACAATTCCCCCTGGAGCAAGCCATAGGCAACAGTGGAGAGGAAAAACTCCCTTTAACGGAAGAAACCTCCAGCAGAACCAGGCTCAGGGTGGACGGCCATCTGCCTCGACCGGTTGGGGTGAGTGGAAAGGGGAGAGGGAAAAGAACAGAGCAACAAAAAGCAACAACAAAACACTCGGCAGATTGGTAGGACCAGTAGCTTCACGCTGGAAGACACACAGCTTCAAAGCCGGGGGACACCTGCAGAAAGGGACAGAGAGAAGGGGACAGAGGAGGACAAAGACAACTACGGGAGAGAACACACAGAGTTAATGACATACAGTGGTGACAATTGCGGGATGAGAGGAGAGGAGAGATGGTCAAGAGGAGGAAAGGAGCTCAGTGCATTGGGGGGTGGGTCCCCCAGCAGTCTAAGCCTATGGCAGCATAACTATAACTAACTATATGCTTTATTAAAAAGGAAGGTTTTAAGCCTAGACTTAAAAGTAGAGAGGCTGTCTGCTTCCCGAATCTGAACTGGGAGCTGGTTCCACAAGAGAGGAGCTTGATAGCTAAAGGCTCTACCTCCCATTCTACTTTTGGAAATTCTGGGAACCACAAGTAGGCCTGCATTCTGAGAGCGAAGTGGTCTACTGGGATGATATGGTGCTATGAGGTCTTCTAAATATGATGGAGCCTGACCATTCAGAGCTTTATATGTAAGAAGCAGGGTTTCAAATTCTATTCTACATTTAATTGGAAGCCAATGGAGAGAAGCTAGTGAAGGTGAAATATGATCTCTCTTGCTAGTTCCAGTCAGCACTCTTGCTGCAGCATTTTGGATTAATTGCAGGCTCTTTAGGGAGTTACTGGGGCATCCTGAAAGTAGGGAATTACAGTAGTCCAACCTAGAGGTAACAAATGCATGGACCAGTTTTTCGGCATCACTTTGAGACAGGATGCTCCTAATTTTGGCAATGTTCCGTAGGTGGAAGAAGGCTGTTCTAGAGATTTGTTTTATATGTGAGTTAAAGGACAGATCCTGATCAAACATAACTCCAAGGTTCCTTGCAGTAGTACTGGAGGCCAGGCTTATGCCATCTAGTGTAACAATATGGTTGGACATCATATCTCTGAGATTTTTGGGCCCAAATACTATGAATTCAGTTTTGTCTGAGTTTAAAAGTAAAAAATTGTGGGACATCCAGGCCTTTATGTCTTGTAGGCATGCTTGAAGCTTTATTAACTGATTATTTTCATCTGGTTCCATAGATAAATATAGCTGGGTATCATCAGCATAACAGTGGAAGGGATATTTTTAAAAGTGCAAAGAAAAAGATGTGAAACACGTAGAAACTAGATTGCCATGCTGATATGAAACTGGCATTGTACCCCAGATTGGACTCGAACCCTTTGTGTAACACAATAATGACAATAAAAGCAGTTAGCATAGTAAGATGGAGGAAAGCATTTGAAAGAGCAGAGTAAAGAATGTGAAATATACAAAAATTGCATTCCCAAGCTGATATGCATCTGGAATTGTATAGTAGATGAATATGTACTGTCTGTATCTGGTTCATTTTACTAAGACATTGTAAAGGCCCTAAATCACCTTACAAAACACAGTTAGCAGAGGATGGTTTCGATTCATCGACCTCTGGGTTATGGGCCCAGCACGCTTCCGCTGCGCCACTCTGCTGTCAACCACCCCAGATGGGATTTGAACCCACAATCACTGGCTTAGGAGGCCAGTGCCTTATCCATTAGGCCACTGGGGCATCTCAAACACCTTTACTCATCAGTTCTTCCACCAAACAGTTGCTTCCTATACAGAGCATAATGTGAGACATGCCATGTTGGCTTTGGGTAACACAATAATGGCCCCAAATGCAGTAGATATAGTGAGTAGAAGGGAAATTTTTAAAAGTGCAAAGAAAAAGATGTGAAACACATAGAAACTAGTTTCCAATGCTGATATGAAACTGGCATTGTACCCCAGATTGGACTCGAACCCTTTGGGTAACACAATAATGACAATAAAAGCCGTTAGTATAGTAAGATGGAGGAAAGCATTTGAAAGAGCAGAGAAAAGAATGTGAAATATACAAAAATTGCATTCCCAAGCTCATATGCATCTGGAATTGTACAGTAGGTGAATATGTACTTTCTGTATCTGGTTCAGTTTACTAAAAGGTTGTAAAGGCCCTAAGTCAGCTTACAAAACACAGTTAGCAGAGGATGGTTTCGATCCATCGACCTCTGGGTTATGGGCCCAGCACGCTTCCGCTGCGCCACTCTGCTTTGAACCACACCAGATTGGACTCGAACCCTTTGAATAATACAACTGCTCATACTGAACCAAAACCCAAAACTTTCAAATGTGGATTATTAAATATCAGATCTCTCTCTTCTAAATCTTTGTTAGTAAATGACTTGATAAATGATCATCAAATTGGTTTATTTTGTCTCACTGAAACGTGGTTGCAGCAGGAAGAATATGTCAGTTTAAATGAGTCAACCCTCCAAAGTCATATCAATTATCATGTTCCTAGATTCACAGGCCGAGGTGGAGGAGTAGCAGCAATATTTCACTCTAGCTTATCAATAATTCCTAGACCTAAACATAGTTATACCTCATTTGAGAGTCTTACTCTTAGCCTTTCACACCCAAACTGGAAAACTCAAAAACCACTATTATTTGTTATCGTGTACCGTCCTCCAGTCCCTTATTCAGAGTTTTTGATTGAATTTTCTGATTTTCTATCTGATTTAGTGCTTAGTACAGATAAAGTCATTATAGTGGGTGACTTTAACATTCATGTAGATGCTGACAGTAACTGTCTGAGCACTGCGTTTAATTCATTATTAGATTCAATTGGTTTTTCCCAAAATGTAAATAAACCCACTCATTGTTTTAGTCACACGTTAGACCTTGTCCTTACATATGGCATTGAAACTGATAATTTAATAGTATTTCCTCATAATTCTCTTCTGTCTGACCATTTTCTAATAACATTTGAATTTACAATAACGAAAAAATTCCACTACAGCAGATGTTTATCTGAAAATGCTGTGAATACATTTAAAGAAATTATTTCTTCATCTTTTTCACCACCATGTGTCAATACTATGGTGAGTAGCCATCTTACTCCTGTGCAAATTGATTATTTAGTTGACGATTCTGCCGCCTCACTGCGTAGGATACTAGATACAGTTGCCCCTTTGAAATAGAAGGCAGTGAATCAGAGGAGCCGACCTCCATGGTACAATTCACAAATGCACAGCTTAAAGCAGGCAACACGAAAGTTAGAGAGGAAGTGGCGTTCCACTAATTTAGAAGAATCCCGGTTAGCCTGGAAAAACAGTTTAAAAACATACAAAAAAGCTCTCCGTGATGCCAGAACAGCATATTATTCCGCATTAATAGAGGAAAACAAGAACAACCCCCGGTTTCTGTTCAGCACTGTAGCCATGCTGACTAAGAGCCATAGTTCTGTTGAGCCTAGTATTCCCTTAACTTTGAGCAGCAATGACTTAATGACTTTCTTTACTAGTAAAATTGTAGCCATTAGGGAAAAGATTCACCAGATCCTCCCTACAAATATTACGGCTAGATCTTCATGTACAACAGCTATAGAATCCTCAATAAGGCCCCAATCCATCTTAGACTGCTTTTCACCCATAGATCTCACTGAGCTAAGTTCAACTACCGCCTCCTCAAAACTAACAACATGTCTTTTAGACCCTGTTCCAACCAAATTGCTTAAAGATGTTCTACCTTTAATAGACACTTTCATATTAGATTTGATTAACCTATCTTTAGAAACTGGCTATGTACCAAAGGCCTATAAAGTTGCTGTAATCAAAACATTACTTAAAAAACCTTGTCTTGATCCAGGTGATTTAGCCAACTATAGACCAATATCAAATCTCCCGTTTATTTCTAAAATCCTTGAAAAAGTAGTTGCAAAACAATTATGTGATCACCTTTACAGGAATAATTTGTATGAAGACTTTCAGTCAGGATTTAGAGCTCATCACAGTACAGAAACAGCACTGGTAAAAGTCTCCAATGATCTTCTCCTGGCTTCAGATAATGGACTTGTGTCTGTACTCGTCTTACTAGACCTTAGTGCCGCATTTGACACCATTGACCACAACATTTTATTACAGAGACTAGAACATGGATTTGGGATTAAAGGAACCACATTACATTGGTTTAAATCTTATCTGTCAGACAGATTCCAACTTGTTCATGTTAATGATGACTCTTCTTTATGCACCAAAGTCAGCTATGGAGTTCCACAGGGCTCTGTGTTAGGACCAATACTTTTTAATCTCTACATGTCACCTTTAGGCAAAATCATTAGGAAACATTCCATAAACTTCCACTGATATGCAGATGATACCCAGCTCTATTTATCTGTGAAACCAGAAGATACTAACCAATTAGTCAAATTTGAAGCATGTCTAAAAGACATAAAGAACTGGATGTCCTACAATTTCCTACTTCTAAATTCAGACAAAACTGAAATCATCCTCTTTGGGCCTAAAAACATGAGAAATATGCTGTCTAACAATATAGTTACTCTAGATGACATAACTTTGGCCTCTAGTACTACGGTGAGGAACCTTGGAGTTATCTTTGACCAAGATTTGGCGTTTACGTCACATAAAAGACAAATGTCTAGAACAGCCTTCTTCCACCTACGGAACATTGCTAAAATTAGAAGCATCCTGTCTCAAAGTGATGCCGAAAAACTGGTCCATGCATTTGTTACTTCTAGGTTGGACTACTGTAATTCCCTACTTCTGGGGTGTCCTAATAACTCTCTAAAAAGCCTTCAATTAATCCAAAATGCTGCAGCAAGAGTGCTGACTGGATTAGGAAAGAGAGATCATATTTCACCTTCACTAGCTTCTCTTCATTGGCTTCCCATAAAATCTAGAATAGAGTTCAAAACCCTCCTCCTTACATACAAAGCTCTTAATGGTCAAGCTCCATCATATTTAAAAGATCTCATAGTCCTGTATCGCCCAATTAGACCACTTCGATCCCAAAATACTGGCCTACTTGTGGTTCCCAGAGTTTGCAAAAGTAGAATGGGAGGCAGAGCCTTTAGCTATCAAGCTCCTCTCCTGTGGAACCAGCTTCCAATCCAAATTCGGGGAGCAGACACCCTCTCTACTTTTAAGACTAGGCTTAAAACTTTCCTTTTTGATAAAGCTTATAGTTAAAAATCCTCACTCAACGCCAGTGCCTTATCCATTAGGCCACTGGGGCATCTCAAACACCTTTACTCATCAGTTCTTCCACCAAACAGTTGCTTCCTAGACAGAGCATAATGTGAGACATGCCATGTTGGCTTTGGGTAACACAATAATGGCCCCAAATGCAGTAGATAAAGTGAGTAGAAGGGAAATTTTTAAAAGTGCAAAGAAAAAGATGTGAAACACGTAGAAACTAGATTGCCATGCTGATATGAAACTGGCATTGTACCCCAGATTGGACTCGAACCCTTTGGGTAGCACAATAATGACAATAAAAGCAGTTAGTATAGTAAGATGGAGGAAAGCATTTGAAAGAGCAGAGAAAAGAATGTGAAATATACAATAATTGCATTCCCAAGCTGATATGCATCTGGAATTGTATAGTAGGTGAATATGTACTTTCTGTATCTGGTTCACTTTACTAAGAGGTTGTAAAGGCCCTAAGTCAGCTTACAAAACACAGTTAGCAGAGGATGGTTTTGATCCATCGACCTCTGGGTTATGGGCCCAGCACGCTTCCGCTGCGCCACTCTGCTGTCAACCACCCCAGATGGTACTCGAACCCTTTGGGTAACACAATAATGACAATAAAAGCAGTTAGTATAGTAAGATGGAGGAAAGCATTTGAAAGAGCAGAGAAAAGAATGTGAAATATACAAAAATTGCATTCCCAAGCTGATATGCATCTGGAATTGTACAGTAGGTGAATATGTACTGTCTGTATCTGGTTCATTTTACTAAGACGTTGTAAAGACCCTATATCACCTTACAAAACACAGTTAGCAGAGGATGGTTTCGATCCATCGACCTCTGGGTTATGGGCCCAGCACGCTTCCGCTGCACCACTCTGCTTTAAACCACACCAGATTGGACTCGAACCCTTTGGGTAATACAATAATGACAATAAAAGCAGTTAGTATAGTAAGATGGAGGAAAGCATTTGAAAGAGCAGAGAAAAGAATGTGAAATATACAAAAATTGCATTCCCAAGCCGATATGCATTTGGAATTGTACAGTAGGTGAATATGTACATTCTGTATCTGGTTCACTTTACTAAAAAGTTGTAAAGGCCCTAAGTCAGCTTACAAAACACAGTTAGCAGAGGATGGTTTCGATCCATCGACCTCTGGGTTATGGGCCCAGCACGCTTCCGCTGCGCCACTCTGCTTTCAACCACGCCAGATTGGATTCGAACCCTTTGGGTAATACAATAATGACAATAAAAGCAGTTAGTTTAGTAAGATGGAGGAAAACATTTGAAAGAGCAGAGAAAAGAATGTGAAATATCCAAAAATTGCATTCCCAAGCTGATATGCATCTGGAATTGTACAGTAGGTGAATATGTACATTCTGTATCTGGTTCACTTTACTAAAAAGTTGTAAAGGCCCTAAGTCAGCTTACAAAACAGTTAGCAGAGGATGGTTTCGATCCATCGACCTCTGGGTTATGGGCCCAGCACGCTTCCGCTGCGCCACTATGCTGTCAACCACCCCAGATGGGACTTGAACCCACAATCCCTGGCTTAGGAGGCCAGTGCCTTATCCATTAGGCCACTGGGGCATCTCAAACACCTTTACTCATCAGTTCTTCCACCAAACAGTTGCTTCCTATACAGAGCATAATGTGAGACATGCCATGTTGGCTTTGGGTAACACAATAATGGCCCCATATGCAGTAGATATAGTGAGTTCAATTTAATTCAACTTTATTTATATAGTGCCAATTCACAACAAAGTCATCTCAGGGCACTTTACAGAATAAAGTCAAGATTATAAAGATATATAAAGAGAACCCAACAATTCCCCCTGGAGCAAGCCATAGGCAACAGTGGAGAGGAAAAACTCCCTTTAACGGAAGAAACCTCCAGCAGAACCAGGCTCAGGGTGGACGGCCATCTGCCTCGACCGGTTGGGGTGAGTGGAAAGGGGAGAGGGAAAAGAACAGAGCAACAAAAAGCAACAACAAAACATTGGGCAGTTTGGTAGGACCAGTAGCTTCACGCTGGAAGACACACAGCTTCAAAGCCGGGGGACACCTGCAGAAAGAGACAGAGAGAAGGGGACAGAGGAGGACAAAGACAACTACGGGAGAGAACACACAGAGTTAATGACATACAGTGGTGACAATTGCGGGATGAGAGGAGAGGAGAGATGGTCAAGAGGAGGAAAGGAGCTCAGTGCATTGGGGGGTGGGTCCCCCAGCAGTCTAAGCCTATGGCAGCATAACTATAACTAACTATATGCTTTATTAAAAAGGAAGGTTTTAAGCCTAGACTTAAAAGTAGAGAGGCTGTCTGCTTCCCAAATCTGAACTGGGAGCTGGTTCCACAAGAGAGGAGCTTGATAGCTAAAGGCTCTACCTCCCATTCTACTTTTGGAAATTCTGGGAACCACAAGTAGGCCTGCATTCTGAGAGCGAAGTGGTCTACTGGGATGATATGGTGCTATGAGGTCTTCTAAATATGATGGAGCCTGACCATTCAGAGCTTTATATGTAAGAAGCAGGGTTTCAAATTCTATTCTACATTTAATTGGAAGCCAATGGAGAGAAGCTAGTGAAGGTGAAATATGATCTCTCTTGCTAGTTCCAGTCAGCACTCTTGCTGCAGCATTTTGGATTAATTGCAGGCTCTTTAGGGAGTTACTGGGGCATCCTGAAATTAGGGAATTACAGTAGTCCAACCTAGAGGTAACAAATGCATGGACCAGTTTTTCGGCATCACTTTGAGACAGGATGCTCCTAATTTTGGCAATGTTCCATAGGTGGAAGAAGGCTGTTCTAGAGATTTGTTTTATATGTGAGTTAAAGGACAGATCCTGATCAAACATAACTCCAAGGTTCCTTGCAGTAGTACTGGAGGCCAGGCTTATGCCATCTAGTGTAACAATATGGTTGGACATAATATCTCTGAGATTTTTGGGCCCAAATACTATGAATTCAGTTTTGTCTGAGTTTAAAAGTAAAAAATTGTGGGACATCCAGGCCTTTATGTCTTGTAGGCATGCTTGAAGCTTTATTAACTGATTATTTTCATCTGGTTCCATAGATAAATATAGCTGGGTATCATCAGCATAACAGTGGAAGGGATATTTTTAAAAGTGCAAAGAAAAAGATGTGAAACACGTAGAAACTAGATTGCCATGCTGATATGAAACTGGCATTGTACCCCAGATTGGACTCGAACCCTTTGGGTAACACAATAATGACAATAAAAGCAGTTAGTATAGTAAGATGGAGGACAGCATTTGAAAGAGCAGAGAAAGGAATGTGAAATATACAAATATTGCATTCCCAAGCTGATATGCATCTGGAATTGTACAGTAGGTGAATATGTACTTTCTGTATCTGGTTCACTTTACTAAAAGGTTGTAAAGGCCCTAAGACAGCTTACAAAACACAGTTAGCAGAGGATGGTTTCGAACCATCGACCTCTGGGTTATGGGCCCAGCACGCTTCCGCTGCAGCACTCTGCTTTGAACCACACCAGATTGGACTCGAACCCTTTGGGTAACACAATAATGACAATAAAAGCAGTTAGTATAGTAAAATGGAGGAAAGCATTTGAAAGAGCAGAGAAAAGAATGTGAAATATACAAAAATTGCATTTCCAAGCTGATATGCATCTGGAATTGTACAGTAGATGAATTCCAGGAAATCAGCAATTTCTGAAATGGCTGATCGCCCCCACTGATACTCGGTTGGAACTTCAGCAGAACGTTTTGACTGTGTGTACAAGCCTAAATGCATTGACTGGCTGCCATGTGTTTAGCTGATCAGACGGCAAACTGGTCGCCATTTTAGCTGTACTGCTGACAGGCAATTTCCCATTCTAATTGATTGTGATCTGCACATGTGGGATATGGAGGCTGAAACTCTAGGTGTTCTTATTAAACCCTGCGAGGTGACATAGAAATCCTGTAGGTCTGTCTTTGCTGATCAAAGTCTCGTCGCCCTTCCTTGCTTAATTGATGAGGTGGCCGAGTGGTTAAGGCGATGGACTGCAAATCCATTGTGCTCTGCACGCGTGGGTTCGAATCCCATCCTCGTCGCATGTCAGATTAAAGTGTTTTTAGACAAACACAGATAAAACCTTCTGCTGGACTTACAACATCCAATGGTAAACCAAATACTGTTTTGTGCAGAGAACTCGAGTGTGAAAGTTGATGCAGAAATCAGACTGTTACCATGTGAGTGCAGGTGATTAAGCTCACTGGACAAGCAGCTTTGGAAGAGCTTCCTTGATAGGCTGCAGATAGGCTGTATAATAAGGTGTGTATTCCATGCTGCTCTGCCCACCGGGGCTACAAAACATTTGGTTCTGGTGTCACATTAATGTCGTCTAGTGAACAGGACACCACAGATACAAGGCCTGTAGAGAAACATGCAGGCAGAGTCCCCCACAAAACTGCTACTCACTGGATATGTTCTCTTTTCCAACCATTCTCTGTTAACCCTAAATATGGTAGTGTGTAAAAGTTCCAGGAAATCAGCAATTTCTGAAATGGCTGATCGCCCCCACTTATTCTCGGTTGGAACTTCAGCAGAACGTTTTGACTGTGTGTACAAGCCTAAATGTATTGACTGGCTGCCATGTGTTTAGCTGATCAGACGGCAAACTGGTCGCCTTTTTAGCTGTACTGCTGACAGGCAATTTCCCATTCTAATTGATTGTGATCTGCACATGTGGGATATGGAGGCTGAAACTTTTTAACAGTTTCATCCATTTATGGGAAAAAGGAAATCAAACGATTGTGGAGAATGTGGGCATTGATCCCACTACCTCTTGCATGCTAAGCAAGCGCTCTACCATTTGAGCTAATTCCCCTGAAAGCTTTTTTTCCTCCCTGTGTTCACAGCGTACCGGACAAACTCTCAATATCTACCCCTTATGTCCTCTGTGTTTGTAGATTGTGGAGCCCGAATACTTGACAGTCACGGGCCTTGTTGACAAGGCCAGAAGCAGTCGGAGGGAACAAACAGTTGGTGTGGCATGAGGTTTTGGTGCTAATGGATTGCACCTTTTTGCCAAAGAGAATCTCCAAAGTGTTTAATTGCAGCCTTAGAAGAGTTGGCTACAATCTTCCTTGATAGGCTGCAGTCTGTTCTTGTGCTTGAGTGTAGACACACGGATGGAAATACTGTCAGGATTGACATTCGTCGGCCATCTCAGAAGTGCTTCTTCTTTTCCTTTCGGCTGTTCCCTTTCAGGGGTCGCCACAGCGAATCATGTGCGTCCATCTAACCCTGTCCTCTGCATCCTCTTCACTCATACCAACTAACTTCATGTCCTCCCTTACTACATCCATAAATCTCCGCTTTGGTCTTCCTCTAGACCTCCTGCCTGGCAGCTCCAACCTATGTATCCATCTAAAGATATATTCACAAGCCATCTCAGAAGTGCATCGCCTGTATGATAAAGGATTGCGCGTCACCTTGACGAGGTCAGGGGAGGCATGAGGCATTTGGAGAATGTGGGTATTGATCCCACTACTTCTTGCATACAAAGCTAGTGATTTACCATTTAAGCTAATTCCCTTGCAAAGGTACTTGAATATTAAATTCAGAGAGGAGATATTCTAGGTGTTCTTATTAAACCCTGCGAGGTGACATAGAAATCCTGTAGGTCTGTCTTTGCTGATCAAAGTCTCGTCGCCCTTCCTTGCTTAATTGACGAGGTGGCCGAGTGGTTAAGGCGATGGACTGCTAATCCATTGTGCTCTGCACGCGTGGGTTCGAATCCCATCCTCGTCGCATGTCAGATTAAAGTGCTTTTAAACAAACACAGATAAAACCTTCTGCTGGACTTACAACATCCAATGGTAAACCAAATACTGTTTTGTGCAGAGAACTCGAGTGTGACAGTTGATGCAGAAATCAGACTGTTGACATGTGAGTGCAGGTGATTAAGCTCACTGGACAAGCAGCTTTGGAAGAGCTTCCTTGATAGGCTGTATAATAAGGTATGTATTCCATGCTGCTCTGCCCACCGGGGCTACAAAACATTTGGTTCAGGTGTCACATTAATGTCGTCTAGTGAACAGGACACCACAGATACAAGGCCTGTAGAGAAACATGCAGGCAGAGTCCCCCACAAAACTGCTAGTCACTGGATATGTTCTCTTTTCCAACCATTCTCTGTTAACCCTAAATATGGTAGTGTGTAAAAGTTCCAGGAAATCAGCAATTTCTGAAATGGCTGATTGCCCCCACTGATACTCGGTTGGAACTTCAGCAGAACGTTTTGACTGTGTGTACAAGCCTAAATGCATTGACTGGCTGCCATGTGTTTAGCTGATCAGACGGCAAACTGGTCGCCTTTTTAGCTGTACTGCTGACAGGCAATTTCCCATTCTAATTGATTGTGATCTGCACATGTGGGATATGGAGGCTGAAACTTTTTAACAGTTTCATCCATTTATGGGAAAAAGGAAATCAAACGATTGTGGAGAATGTGGGCATTGATCCCACTACCTCTTGCATGCTAAGCAAGCGCTCTACCATTTGAGCTAATTCCCCTGCAAGCTTTTTTTCCTCCCTGTGTTCACAGCGTACCGGACAAACTCTCAATATCTACCCCTTATGTCCTCTGTGTTTGTAGATTGTGGAGCCCGAATACTTGACAGTCACGGGCCTTGTTGACAAGGCCAGAAGCAGTCGGAGGGAACAAACAGTTGGTGTGGCATGAGGTTTTGGTGCTAATGGATTGCACCTTTTTGCCAAAGAGAATCTCCAAAGTGTTTAATTGCAGCCTTAGAAGAGTTGGCTACAATCTTCCTTGATAGGCTGCAGTCTGTTCTTGTGCTTGAGTGTAGACACACGGATGGAAATACTGTCAGGATTGACATTCGTCGGCCATCTCAGAAGTGCTTCTTCTTTTCCTTTCGGCTGTTCCCTTTCAGGGGTCGCCACAGCGAATCATGTGCGTCCATCTAACCCTGTCCTCTGCATCCTCTTCACTCATACCAACTAACTTCATGTCCTCCCTTACTACATCCATAAATCTCCGCTTTGGTCTTCCTCTAGACCTCCTGCCTGGCAGCTCCAACCTATGTATCCATCTAAAGATATATTCACAAGCCATCTCAGAAGTGCATCGCCTGTATGATAAAGGATTGCGCGTCACCTTGACGAGGTCAGGGGAGGCATGAGGCATTTGGAGAATGTGGGTATTGATCCCACTACTTCTTGCATACAAAGCTAGTGATTTACCATTTAAGCTAATTCCCTTTGCAAAGGTACTTGAATATTAAATTCAGAGAGGAGATATTCTAGGTGTTCTTATTAAACCCTGCGAGGTGACATAGAAATCCTGTAGGTCTGTCTTTGCTGATCAAAGTCTCGTCGCCCTTCCTTGCTTAATTGACGAGGTGGCCGAGTGGTTAAGGCGATGGACTGCTAATCCATTGTGCTCTGCACGCGTGGGTTCGAATCCCATCCTCGTCGCATGTCAGATTAAAGTGCTTTTAGACAAACACAGATAAAACCTTCTGCTGGACTTACAACATCCAATGGTAAACCAAATACTGTTTTGTGCAGAGAACTCGAGTGTGACAGTTGATGCAGAAATCAGACTGTTGACATGTGAGTGCAGGTGATTAAGCTCACTGGACAAGCAGCTTTGGAAGAGCTTCCTTGATAGGCTGCAGATAGGCTGTATAATAAGGTGTGTATTCCATGCTGCTCTGCCCACCGGGGCTACAAAACATTTGGTTCAGGTGTCACATTAATGTCGTCTAGTGAACAGGACACCACAGATACAAGGCCTGTAGAGACACATGCAGGCAGAGTCCCCCACAAAACTGCTACTCAGTGGATATGTTCTCTTTTCCAACCATTCTCTGTTAACCCGAAATATGGTAGTGTGTAAAAGTTCCAGGAAATCAGCAATTTCTGAAATGGCTGATCGCCCCCACTGATACTCGGTTGGAACTTCAGCAGAACGTTTTGACTGTGTGTACAAGCCTAAATGCATTGACTGGCTGCCATGTGTTTAGCTGATCAGACGACAAACTGGTCGCCTTTTTAGCTGTACTGCTGACAGGCAATTTCCCATTCTAATTGATTGTGATCTGCACATGTGGGATATGGAGGCTGAAACTTTTTAACAGTTTCATCCATTTATGGGAAAAAGGAAATCAAACGATTGTGGAGAATGTGGGCATCGATCCCACTACCTCTTGCATGCTAAGCAAGCGCTCTACCATTTGAGCTAATTCCCCTGCAAGCTTTTTTTCCTCCCTGTGTTCACAGCGTACCGGACAAACTCTCAATATCCACCCCTTATGTCCTCTGTGTTTGTAGATTGTGGAGCCCGAATACTTGACAGTCACGGGCCTTGTTGACAAGGCCAGAAGCAGTCGGAGGGAACAAACAGTTGGTGTGGCATGAGGTTTTGGTGCTAATGGAGTGCACCTTTTTGCCAAAGAGAATCTCCAAAGTGTTTAATTGCAGCCTTAGAAGAGTTGGCTACAATCTTCCTTGATAGGCTGCAGTCTGTTCTTGTGCTTGAGTGTAGACACACGGATGGAAATACTGTCAAGATTGACATTCGTCGGCCATCTCAGAAGTGCTTCTTCTTTTCCTTTCGGCTGTTCCCTTTCAGGGGTCGCCACAGCGAATCATGTGCGTCCATCTAACCCTGTCCTCTGCATCCTCTTCACTCATACCAACTAACTTCATGTCCTCTCTTACTACATCCATAAATCTCCGCTTTGGTCTTCCTCTAGACCTCCTGCCTGGCAGCTCCAACCTATGTATCCATCTAAAGATATATTCACAAGCCATCTCAGAAGTGCATCGCCTGTATGATAAAGGATTGCGCGTCACCTTGACGAGGTCAGGGGAGGCATGAGGCATTTGGAGAATGTGGGTATTGATCCCACTACTTCTTGCATACAAAGCTAGTGCTTTACCATTTAAGCTAATTCCCTTGCAAAGGTACTTGAATATTAAATTCAGAGAGGAGATATTCTAGGTGTTCTTATTAAACCCTGCGAGGTGACATAGAAATCCTGTAGGTCTGTCTTTGCTGATCAAAGTCTCGTCGCCCTTCCTTGCTTAATTGACGAGGTGGCCGAGTGGTTAAGGCGATGGACTGCTAATCCATTGTGCTCTGCACGCGTGGGTTCGAATCCCATCCTTGTCGCATGTCAGATTAAAGTGTTTTTAGACAAACACAGATAAAACCTTCTGCTGGACTTACAACATCCAATGGTAAACCAAATACTGTTTTGTGCAGAGAACTCGAGTGTGACAGTTGATGCAGAAATCAGACTGTTGACATGTGAGTGCAGCTGATTAAGCTCACTGGACAAGCAGCTTTGGAAGAGCTTCCTTGATAGGCTGCAGATAGGCTGTATAATAAGGTGTGTATTCCATGCTGCTCTGCCCACCGGGGCTACAAAACATTTGGTTCAGGTGTCACATTAATGTCGTCTAGTGAACAGGACACCACAGATACAAGGCCTGTGGAGACACATGCAGGCAGGGTCCCACACAAAACTGCTACTCAGTGGATATGGTCTCTTTTCCAACCATTCTCTGTTAAACCTAAATTTGGTAGTGTGTAAAAGTTCCAGGAAATCAGCAATTTCTGAAATGGCTGATCGCCCCCACTGATACTCGGTTGGAACTTCAGCAGAACGTTTTGACTGTGTGTACAAGCCTAAATGCATTGACTGGCTGCCATGTGTTTAGCTGATCAGACGGCAAACTGGTCGCCTTTTTAGCTGTACTGCTGACAGGCAATTTCCCATTCTAATTGATTGTGATCTGCACATGTGGGATATGGAGGCTGAAACTTTTTAACAGTTTCATCCATTTATGGGAAAAAGGAAATCAAATGATTGTGGAAAATGTGGGCATCGATCCCACTACCTCTTGCATGCTAAGCAAGCGCTCTACCATTTCAGCTAATTCCCCTGCAAGCTTTTTTTCCTCCCTGTGTTCACAGCGTACCGGACAAACTCTCAATATCCACCCCTTATGTCCTCTGTGTTTGTAGATTGTGGAGCCCGAATACTTGACAGTCACGGGCCTTGTTGACAAGGCCAGAAGCAGTCGGAGGGAACAAACAGTTGGTGTGGCATGAGGTTTTGGTGCTAATGGAGTGCACCTTTTTGCCAAAGAGAATCTCCAAAGTGTTTAATTGCAGCCTTAGAAGAGTTGGCTACAATCTTCCTTGATAGGCTGCAGTCTGTTCTTGTGCTTGAGTGTAGACACACGGATGGAAATACTGTCAAGATTGACATTCGTCGGCCATCTCAGAAGTGCTTCTTCTTTTCCTTTCGGCTGTTCCCTTTCAGGGGTCGCCACAGCGAATCATGTGCGTCCATCTAACCCTGTCCTCTGCATCCTCTTCACTCATACCAACTAACTTCATGTCCTCCCTTACTACATCCATAAATCTCCGCTTTGGTCTTCCTCTAGACCTCCTGCCTGGCAGCTCCAACCTATGTATCCATCTAAAGATATATTCACAAGCCATCTCAGAAGTGCATCGCCTGTATGATAAAGGATTGCGCGTCACCTTGACGAGGTCAGGGGAGGCATGAGGCATTTGGAGAATGTGGGTATTGATCCCACTACTTCTTGCATACAAAGCTAGTGCTTTACCATTTAAGCTAATTCCCTTGCAAAGGTACTTGAATATTAAATTCAGAGAGGAGATATTCTAGGTGTTCTTATTAAACCCTGCGAGGTGACATAGAAATCCTGTAGGTCTGTCTTTGCTGATCAAAGTCTCGTCGCCCTTCCTTGCTTAATTGACGAGGTGGCCGAGTGGTTAAGGCGATGGACTGCTAATCCATTGTGCTCTGCACGTGTGGGTTCGAATCCCATCCTTGTCGCATGTCAGATTAAAGAGTTTTTAGACAAACACAGATAAAACCTTCTGCTGGACTTACAACATCCAATGGTAAACCAAATACTGTTTTGTGCAGAGAACTCGAGTGTGACAGTTGATGCAGAAATCAGACTGTTGACATGTGAGTGCAGGTGATTAAGCTCACTGGACAAGCAGCTTTGGAAGAGCTTCCTTGATAGGCTGCAGATAGGCTGTATAATAAGGTGTGTATTCCATGCTGCTCTGCCCACCGGGGCTACAAAACATTTGGTTCAGGTGTCACATTAATGTCGTCTAGTGAACAGGACACCACAGATACAAGGCCTGTGGAGACACATGCAGGCAGGGTCCCACACAAAACTGCTACTCAGTGGATATGGTCTCTTTTCCAACCATTCTCTGTTAAACCTAAATTTGGTAGTGTGTAAAAGTTCCAGGAAATCAGCAATTTCTGAAATGGCTGATCGCCCCCACTGATACTCGGTTGGAACTTCAGCAGAACGTTTTGACTGTGTGTACAAGCCTTAATGCATTGACTGGCTGCCATGTGTTTAGCTGATCAGACGGCAAACTGGTCGCCTTTTTAGCTGTACTGCTGACAGGCAATTTCCCATTCTAATTGATTGTGATCTGCACATGTGGGATATGGAGGCTGAAACTTTTTAACAGTTTCATCCATTTATGGGAAAAAGGAAATCAAACGATTGTGGAGAATGTGGGCATCGATCCCACTACCTCCTGCATGCTAAGCAAGCACTCTACCATTTCAGCTAATTCCCCTGCAAGCTTTTTTTCCTCCCTGTGTTCACAGCGTACCGGACAAACTCTCAATATCCACCCCTTATGTCCTCTGTGTTTGTAGATTGTGGACCCCGAATACGTGACAGTCACGGACCTTGTTGACAAGGCCAGAAGCAGTCGGAGGGAACAAACAGTTGGTGTGGCATGAGGATTTGGTGCTAATGGAGTGCACCTTTTTGCCAAAGAGAATCTCCAAAGTGTTTAATTGCAGCCTTAGAAGAGTTGGCTACAATCTTCCTTGATAGGCTGCAGTCTGTTCTTGTGCTTGAGTGTAGACACACGGATGGAAATACTGTCAGGATTGACATTCGTCGGCCATCTCAGAAGTGCTTCTTTTTTTCCTTTCGGCTGTTCCCTTTCAGGGATCGCCACAGCGAATCATGTGCCTCCATCTAACCCTGTCCTCTGCATCCTCTTCACTCATACCAACTAACTTCATGTCCTCCCTTACTACATCCATAAATCTCCGCTTTGGTCTTCCTCTAGACCTCCTGCCTGGCAGCTCCAACCTATGTATCCATCTAAAGATATATTCACAAGCCATCTCAGATGTGCATCACCTGTATGATAAAGGATTGCGCGTCACCTTGACGAGGTCAGGGGAGGCATGAGGCATTTGGAGAATGTGTGTATTGATCCCACTACTTCTTTCATACAAAGCTAGTGCTTTACCATTTAAGCTAATTCCCTTGCAAAGGTACTTGGATATTAAATTCAGAGAGGAGATATTCTAGGTGTTCTTATTAAACCCTGCGAGGTGACCTAGAAATCCTGTAGGTCTGTCTTTGCTGATGAAAGTCTCGTCGCCCTTCCTTGCTTAATTGACGAGGTGGCCGAGTGGTTAAGGCGATGGACTGCTAATCCATTGTGCTCTGCACGCGTGGGTTCGAATCACATCCTCGTCGCATGTCAGATTAAAGTGTTTTTAGACAAACGCAGATAAAACCTTCTGCTGGACTTACAACATCCAATGGTAAACCAAATACTGTTTTGTGCAGAGAACTCGAGTGTGACAGTTGATGCAGAAATCAGACTGTTGACATGTGAGTGCAGGTGATTAAGCTCACTGGACAAGCAGCTTTGGAAGAGCTTCCTTGATAGGCTGCAGATAGGCTGTATAATAAGGTGTGTATTCCATGCTGCTCTGCCCACCGGGGCTACAAAACATTTGGTTCTGGTGTCACATTAATGTCGTCTAGTGAACAGGACACCACAGATACAAGGCCTGTAGAGAAACATGCAGGCAGAGTCCCCCACAAAACTGCTACTCACTGGATATGTTCTCTTTTCCAACCATTCTCTGTTAACCCTAAATATGGTAGTGTGTAAAAGTTCCAGGAAATCAGCAATTTCTGAAATGGCTGATTGCCCCCACTGATACTCGGTTGGAACTTCAGCAGAACGTTTTGACTGTGTGTACAAGCCTAAATGCATTGACTGGCTGCCATGTGTTTAGCTGATCAGACGGCAAACTGGTCGCCTTTTTAGCTGTACTGCTGACAGGCAATTTCCCATTCTAATTGATTGTGATCTGCACATGTGGGATATGGAGGCTGAAACTTTTTAACAGTTTCATCCATTTATGGGAAAAAGGAAATCAAACGATTGTGGAGAATGTGGGCATCGATCCCACTACCTCTTGCATGCTAAGCAAGCGCTCTACCATTTGAGCTAATTCCCCTGCAAGCATTTTTTCCTCCCTGTGTTCACAGCGTACCGGACAAACTCTCAATATCCACCCCTTATGTCCTCTGTGTTTGTAGATTGTGGAGCCCGAATACGTGACAGTCACGGACCTTGTTTACAAGGCCAGAAGCAGTCGGAGGAAACAAACAGTTGGTGTGGCATGAGGATTTGGTGCTAATGGAGTGCACCTTTTTGCCAAAGAGAATCTCCAAAGTGTTTAATTGCAGCCTTAGAAGAGTTGGCTACAATCTTCCTTGATAGGCTGCAGTCTGTTCTTGTGCTTGAGTGTAGACACACGGATGGAAATACTGTCAGGATTGACATTCGTCGGCCATCTCAGAAGTGCTTCTTCTTTTCCTTTCGGCTGTTCCCTTTCAGGGGTCGCCACAGCGAATCATGTGCGTCCATCTAACCCTGTCCTCTGCATCCTCTTCACTCATACCAACTAACTTCATGTCCTCCCTTACTACATCCATAAATCTCCGCTTTGGTCTTCCTCTAGACCTCCTGCCTGGCAGCTCCAACCTATGTATCCATCTAAAGATATATTCACAAGCCATCTCAGAAGTGCATCGCCTGTATGATAAAGGATTGCGCGTCACCTTGACGAGGTCAGGGGAGGCATGAGGCATTTGGAGAATGTGGGTATTGATCCCACTACTTCTTGCATACAAAGCTAGTGATTTACCATTTAAGCTAATTCCCTTGCAAAGGTACTTGAATATTAAATTCAGAGAGGAGATATTCTAGGTGTTCTTATTAAACCCTGCGAGGTGACATAGAAATCCTGTAGGTCTGTCTTTGCTGATCAAAGTCTCGTCGCCCTTCCTTGCTTAATTGACGAGGTGGCCGAGTGGTTAAGGCGATGGACTGCTAATCCATTGTGCTCTGCACGCGTGGGTTCGAATCCCATCCTCGTCGCATGTCAGATTAAAGTGTTTTTAGACAAACACAGATAAAACCTTCTGCTGGACTTACAACATCCAATGATAAACCAAATACTGTTTTGTGCAGAGAACTCGAGTGTGACAGTTGATGCAGAAATCAGACTGTTGACATGTGAGTGCAGGTGATTAAGCTCACTGGACAAGCAGCTTTGGAAGAGCTTCCTTGATAGGCTGCAGATAGGCTGTATAATAAGGTGTGTATTCCATGCTGCTCTGCCCACCGGGGCTACAAAACATTTGGTTCAGGTGTCACATTAATGTCGTCTAGTGAACAGGACACCACAGATACAAGGCCTGTAGAGACACATGCAGGCAGAGTCCCCCACAAAACTGCTACTCAGTGGATATGTTCTCTTTTCCAACCATTCTCTGTTAACCCTAAATATGGTAGTGTGTAAAAGTTCCATGAAATCAGCAATTTCTGAAATGGCTGATCGCCCCCACTGATACTCGGTTGGAACTTCAGCAGAACGTTTTGACTGTGTGTACAAGCCTAAATGCATTGACTGGCTGCCATGTGTTTAGCTGATCAGACGACAAACTGGTCGCCTTTTTAGCTGTACTGCTGACAGGCAATTTCCCATTCTAATTGATTGTGATCTGCACATGTGGGATATGGAGGCTGAAACTTTTTAACAGTTTCATCCATTTATGGGAAAAAGGAAATCAAACGATTGTGGAGAATGTGGGCATCGATCCCACTACCTCTTGCATGCTAAGCAAGCGCTCTACCATTTCAGCTAATTCCCCTGCAAGCTTTTGTTCCTCCCTGTGTTCACAGCGTACCGGACAAACTCTCAATATCCACCCCTTATGTCCTCTGTGTTTGTAGATTGTGGAGCCCGAATACTTGACAGTCACGGGCCTTGTTGACAAGGCCAGAAGCAGTCGGAGGGAACAAACAGTTGGTGTGGCATGAGGTTTTGGTGCTAATGGAGTGCACCTTTTTGCCAAAGAGAATCTCCAAAGTGTTTAATTGCAGCCTTAGAAGAGTTGGCTACAATCTTCCTTGATAGGCTGCAGTCTGTTCTTGTGCTTGAGTGTAGACACACGGATGGAAATACTGTCAAGATTGACATTCGTCGGCCATCTCAGAAGTGCTTCTTCTTTTCCTTTCGGCTGTTCCCTTTCAGGGGTCGCCACAGCGAATCATGTGCGTCCATCTAACCCTGTCCTCTGCATCCTCTTCACTCATACCAACTAACTTCATGTCCTCCCTTACTACATCCATAAATCTCCGCTTTGGTCTTCCTCTAGACCTCCTGCCTGGCAGCTCCAACCTATGTATCCATCTAAAGATATATTCACAAGCCATCTCAGAAGTGCATCGCCTGTATGATAAAGGATTGCGCGTCACCTTGACGAGGTCAGGGGAGGCATGAGGCATTTGGAGAATATGGGTATTGATCCCACTACTTCTTGCATACAAAGCTTGTGCTTTACCATTTAAGCTAATTCCCTTGCAAAGGTACTTGGATATTAAATTCAGAGAGGAGATATTCTAGGTGTTCTTATTAAACCCTGCGAGGTGACCTAGAAATCCTGTAGGTCTGTCTTTGCTGATCAAAGTCTCGTCGCCCTTCCTTGCTTAATTCACGAGGTGGCCGAGTGGTTAAGGCGATGGACTGCTAATCCATTGTGCTCTGCACGCGTGGGTTCGAATACCATCCTCGTCGCATGTCAGATTAAAGTGTTTTTAGACAAACACAGATAAAACCTTCTGCTGGACTTACAACATCCAATGGTAAACCAAATACTGTTTTGTGCAGAGAACTCGAGTGTGACAGTTGATGCAGAAATCAGACTGTTGACATGTGAGTGCAGGTGATTAAGCTCACTGGACAAGCAGCTTTGGAAGAGCTTCCTTGATAGGCTGCAGATAGGCTGTATAATAAGGTGTGTATTCCATGCTGCTCTGCCCACCGGGGCTACAAAACATTTGGTTCAGGTGTCACATTAATGTCGTCTAGTGAACAGGACACCACAGATACAAGGCCTGTAGAGACACATGCAGGCAGAGTCCCCCACAAAACTGCTACTCACTGGATATGTTCTCTTTTCCAACCATTCTCTGTTAACCCTAAATATGGTAGTGTGTAAAAGTTCCAGGAAATCAGCAATTTCTGAAATGGCTGATCGCCCCCACTGATACTTGGTTGGAACTTCAGCAGAACGTTTTGACTGTGTGTACAAGCCTAAATGCATTGACTGGCTGCCATGTGTTTAGCTGATCAGACGGCAAACTGGTCGCCTTTTTAGCTGTACTGCTGACAGGCAATTTCCCATTCTAATTGATTGTGATCTGCACATGTGGGATATGGAGGCTGAAACTTTTTAACAGTTTCATCCATTTATGGGAAAAAGGAAATCAAAGGATTGTGGGCATCAATCCCACTACCTCTGCATGCTAAGCAAGCGCTCTACCATTTGAGCTAATTCCCCTGCAAGCTTTTTTTCCTCCCTGTGTTCACAGCATACCGGACAAACTCTCACTATCCACCCCTTATGTCCTCTGTGTTTGTAGATTGTGGAGCCCGAATACTTGACAGTCACGGGCCTTGTTGACAAGGCCAGAAGCAGTCGGAGGGAACAAACAGTTTGTGTGGCATGAGGTTTTGGTGCTAATGGAGTGCACCTTTTTGCCAAAGAGAATCTCCAAAGTGTTTAATTGCAGCCTTAGAAGAGTTGGCTACAATCTTCCTTGATAGGCTGCAGTCTGTTCTTGTGCTTGAGTGTAGACACACGGATGGAAATACTGTCAGGATTGACATTCGTCGGCCATCTCAGAAGTGCTTCTTCTTTTCCTTTCGGCTGTTCCCTTTCAGGGGTCGCCACAGCGAATCATGTGCCTCCATCTAACCCTGTCCTTTGCATCCTCTTCACTCATACCAACTAACTTCATGTCCTCCCTTACTACATCCATAAATCTCCGCTTTGGTCTTCCTCTAGACCTCCTGCCTGGCAGCTCCAACCTATGTATCCATCTAAAGATATATTCACAAGCCATCTCAGAAGTGCATCGCCTGTATGATAAAGGATTGCGCGTCACCTTGACGAGGTCAGGGGAGGCATGAGGCATTTGGAGAATGTGGGTATTGATCCCAGTACTTCTTGCATACAAAGCTAGTGCTTTACCACTTAAGCTAATTCCCTTGCAAAGGTACTTGGATATTAAATTCAGAGAGGAGATATTCTAGGTGTTCTTATTAAACCCTGCGAGGTGACCTAGAAATCCTGTAGGTCTGTCTTTGCTGATCAAAGTCTCGTCGCCCTTCCTTGCTTAATTGACGAGGTGGCCGAGTGGTTAAGGCGATGGACAGCTAATCCATTGTGCTCTGCACGCGTGGGTTCGAATCCCATCCTCGTCGCATGTCAGATTAAAGTGTTTTTAGACAAACACAGATAAAACCTTCTGCTGGACTTACAACATCCAATGGTAAACCAAATACTGTTTTGTGCAGAGAACTCGAGTGTGACAGTTGATGCAGAAATCAGACTGTTGACATGTGAGTGCAGGTTATTAAGCTCACTGGACAAGCAGCTTTGGAAGAGCTTCCTTGATAGGCTGCAGATAGGCTGTATAATAAGGTGTGTATTCCATGCTGCTCTGCCCACCGGGGCTACAAAACATTTGGTTCAGGTGTCACATTAATGTCATCTAGTGAACAGGACACCACAGATACAAGGCCTGTAGAGACACATGCAGGCAGAGTCCCCCACAAAACTGCTACTCACTGGATATGTTCTCTTTTCCAACCATTCTCTGTTAACCCTAAATATGGTAGTGTGTAAAAGTTCCAGGAAATCAGCAATTTCTGAAATGGCTGATCGCCCCCACTGATACTCAGTTGGAACTTCAGCAGAACGTTTTGACTGTGTGTACAAGCCTAAATGCATTGACTGGCTGCCATGTGTTTAGCTGATCAGACGGCAAACTGGTCGCCTTTTTAGCTGTACTGCTGACAGGCAATTTCCCATTCTAATTGATTGTGATCTGCACATGTGGGATATGGAGGCTGAAACTTTTTAACAGTTTCATCCATTTATGGGAAAAAGGAAATCAAAGGATTGTGGGCATCAATCCCACTACCTCCTGCATGCTAAGCAAGCGCTCTACCATTTGAGCTAATTCCCCTGCAAGCTTTTTTTCCTCCCTGTGTTCACAGCATACCGGACAAACTCTCACTATCCACCCCTTATGTCCTCTGTGTTTGTAGATTGTGGAGCCAGAATACTTGACAGTCACGGGCCTTGTTGACAAGGCCAGAAGCAGTCGGAGGGAACAAACAGTTGGTGTGGCATGAGGTTTTGGTGCTAATGGAGTGCACCTTTTTGCCAAAGAGAATCTCCAAAGTGTTTAATTGCAGCCTTAGAAGAGTTGGCTACAATCTTCCTTGATAGGCTGCAGTCTGTTCTTGTGCTTGAGTGTAGACACACGGATGGAAATACTGTCAGGATTGACATTCGTCGGCCATCTCAGAAGTGCTTCTTCTTTTCCTTTCGGCTGTTCCCTTTCAGGGGTCGCCACAGCGAATCATGTGCCTCCATCTAACCCTGTCCTCTGCATCCTCTTCACTCATACCAACTAACTTCATGTCCTCCCTTACTACATCCATAAATCTCCGCTTTGGTCTTCTTCTAGACCTCCTGCCTGGCAGCTCCAACCTATGTATCCATCTAAAGATATATTCACAAGCCATCTCAGATGTGCATCACCTGTATGATAAAGGATTGCGCGTCACCTTGACGAGGTCAGGGGAGGCATGAGGCATTTGGAGAATGTGGGTATTGATCCCACTACGTCTTGCATACAAAGCTAGTGCTTTTCCATTTAAGCTAATTCCCTTGCAAAGGTACTTGGATATTAAATTCAGAGAGGAGATATTCTACGTGTTCTTAATAAACCCTGCGAGGTGACCTAGAAATCCTTTAGGTCTGTCTTCGCTGATCAAAGTCTCGTCGCCCTTCCTTGCTTAATTGACGAGGTGGCCGAGTGGTTAAGGCGATGGACTGCTAATCCATTGTGCTCTGCACGCGTGGGTGCGAATCCCATCCTCTTCGCATGTCAGATTAAAGTGTTTTTAGACAAACACAGATAAAACCTTCTGCTGGACTTACAACATCCAATGGTAAACCAAATACTGTTTTGTGCAGAGAACTCGAGTGTGACAGTTGATGCAGAAATCAGACTGTTGACATGTGAGTGCAGTCGATTAAGCCCACTGGACAAGCAGCTTTGGAAGAGCTTCCTTGATAGGCTGCAGATAGGCTGTATAATAAGGTGTGTATTCCATGCTGCTCTGCCCACCGGGGCTACAAAACATTTGGTTCAGGTGTCACATTAATTTCGTCTAGTGAACAGGACACCACAGATACAAGGCCCGTGGAGACACATGCAGGCAGAGTCCCCCACAAAACTGCTACTCACTGGATATGTTCTCTTTTCCAACCATTCTCTGTTAACCCTAAATATGGTAGTGTGTAAAAGTTCCAGGAAATCAACAATTTCTGAAATGGCTGTTCGCCCCCACTGATACTCGGTTGGAACTTCAGCAGAACGTTTTGACTGTGTGTACAAACCTAAATGCATTGACTGGCTGCCATGTGTTTAGCTGATCAGACGGCAAACTGGTCGCCTTTTTAGCTGTACTGCTGACAGGCAATTTCCCATTCTAATTGATTGTGATCTGCACATGTGGGATATGGAGGCTGAAACTTTTTAACAGTTTCATCCATTTATGGGAAAAAGGAAATCAAACGATTGTGGAGAATGTGGGCATCGATCCCACTACCTCCTGCATGCTAAGCAAGCGCTCTACCATTTGAGCTAATTCCCCTGCAAGCTTTTTTTCCTCTCTGTGTTCACAGCGTACCGGACAAACTCTCAATATCCACCCCTTATGTCCTCTGTGTTTGTAGATTGTGGACCCCGAATACGTGACAGTCACGGACCTTGTTGACAAGGCCAGAAGCAGTCGGAGGGAACAAACAGTTGGTGTGGCATGAGGATTTGGTGCTAATGGAGTGCACCTTTTTGCCAAAGAGAATCTCCAAAGTGTTTAATTGCAGCCTTAGAAGAGTTGGCTACAATCTTCCTTGATAGGCTGCAGTCTGTTCTTGTGCTTGAGTGTAGACACACGGATGGAAATACTGTCAGGATTGACATTCGTCGGCCATCTCAGAAGTGCTCTTTTTTTCCTTTCGGCTGTTCCCTTTCAGGGATCGCCACAGCGAATCATGTGCCTCCATCTAACCCTGTCCTCTGCATCCTCTTCACTCATACCAACTAACTTCATGTCCTCCCTTACTACATCCATAAATCTCCGCTTTGGTCTTCCTCTAGACCTCCTGCCTGGCAGCTCCAACCTATGTATCCATCTAAAGATATATTCACAAGCCATCTCAGAAGTGCATCGCCTGTATGATAAAGGATTGCGCGTCACCTTGACGAGGTCAGGGGAGGCATGAGGCATTTGGAGAATGTGGGTATTGATCCCACTACTTCTTGCATACAAAGCTAGTGCTTTACCATTTAAGCTAATTCCCTTGCAAAGGTACTTGAATATTAAATTCAGAGAGGAGATATTCTAGGTGTTCTTATTAAACCCTGCGAGGTGACATAGAAATCCTGTAGGTCTGTCTTTGCTGATCAAAGTCTCGTCGCCCTTCCTTGCTTAATTGACGAGGTGGCCGAGTGGTTAAGGCGATGGACTGCTAATCCATTGTGCTCTGCATGCGTGGGTTCGAATCCCATCCTCGTCGCATGTCAGATTAAAGTGTTTTTAGACAAACACAGATAAAACCTTCTGCTGGACTTACAACATCCAATGGTAAACCAAATACTGTTTTGTGCAGAGAACTCGAGTGTGACAGTTGATGCAGAAATCAGACTGTTGACATGTGAGTGCAGGTGATTAAGCTCACTGGACAAGCAGCTTTGGAAGAGCTTCCTTGATAGGCTGCAGATAGGCTGTATAATAAGGTGTGTATTCCATGCTGCTCTGCCCACCGGGGCTACAAAACATTTGGTTCAGGTGTCACATTAATGTCGTCTAGTGAACAGGACACCACAGATACAAGACCTGTAGAGACACATGCAGGCAGAGTCCCCCACAAAACTGCTACTCAGTGGATATGTTCTCTTTTCCAACCATTCTCTGTTAACCCTAAATATGGTAGTGTGTAAAAGTTCCATGAAATCAGCAATTTCTGAAATGGCTGATCGCCCCCACTGATACTCGGTTGGAACTTCAGCAGAACTAAATGCATTGACTGGCTGCCATGTGTTTAGCTGATCAGACGGCAAACTGGTCGCCTTTTTAGCTGTACTGCTGACAGGCAATTTCCCATTCTAATTGATTGTGATCTGCACATGTGGGATATGGAGGCTGAAACTTTTTAACAGTTTCATCCATTTATGGGAAAAAGGAAATCAAACGATTGTGGAGAATGTGGGCATCGATCCCACTACCTCCTGCATGCTAAGCAAGCGCTCTACCACTTCAGCTAATTCCCCTGCAAGCTTTTTTTCCTCCCTGTGTTCACAGCGTACCGGACAAACTCTCAATATCCACCCCTTATGTCCTCTGTGTTTGTAGATTGTGGACCCCGAATACGTGACAGTCACGGACCTTGTTGACAAGGCCAGAAGCAGTCGGAGGGAACAAACAGTTGGTGTGGCATGAGGATTTGGTGCTAATGGAGTGCACCTTTTTGCCAAAGAGAATCTCCAAAGTGTTTAATTGCAGCCTTAGAAGAGTTGGCTACAATCTTCCTTGATAGGCTGCAGTCTGTTCTTGTGCTTGAGTGTAGACACACGGATGGAAATACTGTCAGGATTGACATTCGTCGGCCATCTCAGAAGTGCTTCTTTTTTTCCTTTCGGCTGTTCCCTTTCAGGGATCGCCACAGCGAATCATGTGCCTCCATCTAACCCTGTCCTCTGCATCCTCTTCACTCATACCAACTAACTTCATGTCCTCCCTTACTACATCCATAAATCTCCGCTTTGGTCTTCCTCTAGACCTCCTGCCTGGCAGCTCCAACCTATGTATCCATCTAAAGATATATTCACAAGCCATCTCAGAAGTGCATCGCCTGTATGATAAAGGATTGCGCGTCACCTTGACGAGGTCAGGGGAGGCATGAGGCATTTGGAGAATGTGGGTATTGATCCCACTACTTCTTGCATACAAAGCTAGTGCTTTACCATTTAAGCTAATTCCCTTGCAAAGGTACTTGAATATTAAATTCAGAGAGGAGATATTCTAGGTGTTCTTATTAAACCCTGCGAGGTGACATAGAAATCCTGTAGGTCTGTCTTTGCTGATCAAAGTCTCGTCGCCCTTCCTTGCTTAATTGACGAGGTGGCCGAGTGGTTAAGGCGATGGACTGCTAATCCATTGTGCTCTGCACGTGTGGGTTTGAATCCCATCCTTGTCGCATGTCAGATTAAAGTGTTTTTAGACAAACACAGATAAAACCTTCTGCTGGACTTACAACATCCAATGGTAAACCAAATACTGTTTTGTGCAGAGAACTCGAGTGTGACAGTTGATGCAGAAATCAGACTGTTGACATATGAGTGCAGGTGATTAAGCTCACTGGACAAGCAGCTTTGGAAGAGCTTCCTTGATAGGCTGCAGATAGGCTGTATAATAAGGTGTGTATTCCATGCTGCTCTGCCCACCGGGGCTACAAAACATTTGGTTCAGGTGTCACATTAATGTCGTCTAGTGAACAGGACACCACAGATACAAGGCCTGTAGAGACACATGCAGGCAGAGTCCCCCACAAAACTGCTACTCACTGGATATGTTCTCTTTTCCAACCATTCTCTGTTAACCCTGAATATGGTAGTGTGTAAAAGTTCCAGGAAATCAGCAATTTCTGAAATGGCTGATCGCCCCCACTGATACTCGGTTGGAACTTCAGCAGAACGTTTTGACTGTGTGTACAAGTCTAAATGCATTGACTGGCTGCCATGTGTTTAGCTGATCAGACGGCAAACTGGTCGCCTTTTTAGCTGTACTGCTGACAGGCAATTTCCCATTCTAATTGATTGTGATCTGCACATGTGGGATATGGAGGCTGAAACTTTTTAACAGTTTCATCCATTTATGGGAAAAAGGAAATCAAAGGATTGTGGACAATGTGGGCATCGATCCCACTACCTCTTACATGCTAAGCAAGCGCTCTACCATTTGAGCTAATTCCCCTGCAAGCTTTTTTTCCTCCCTGTGTTCACAGGGCAGAATTTGCAAACGTACCGGACAAACTCTCAATATCCACCCCTTATGTCCTCTGTGTTTGTAGATTGTGGAGCCCGAATACGTGACAGTCACGGACCTTGTTGACAAGGCCAGAAGCAGTCGGAGGGAACAAACAGTTGGTGTGGCATGAGGATTTGGTGCTAATGGAGTGCACCTTTTTGCCAAAGAGAATCTCCAAAGTGTTTAATTGCAGCCTTAGAAGAGTTGGCTACAATCTTCCTTGATAGGCTGCAGTCTGTTCTTGTGCTTGAGTGTAGACACACGGATGGAAATACTGTCAGGATTGACATTCGTCGGCCATCTCAGAAGTGCTTCTTTTTTTCCTTTCGGCTGTTCCCTTTCAGGGATCGCCACAGCGAATCATGTGCCTCCATCTAACCCTGTCCTCTGCATCCTCTTCACTCATATCAACTAACTTCATGTCCTCCCTTACTCCATCCATAAATCTCCGCTTTGGTCTTCCTCTAGACCTCCTGCCTGGCAGCTCCAACCTATGTATCCATCTAAAGATATATTCACAAGCCATCTCAGATGTGCATCACCTGTATGATAAAGGATTGCACGTCACCTTGACGAGGTCAGGGGAGGCATGAGGCATTAGGAGAATGTGTGTATTGATCCCACTACTTCTTGCATACAAAGCTAGTGCTTTACCATTTAAGCTAATTCCCTTGCAAAGATACTTGGATATTAAATTCAGAGAGGAGATATTCTAGGTGTTCTTATTAAACCCTGCGAGGTGACCTAGCAATCCTGTAGGTCTGTCTTTGCTGATCAAAGTCTCGTCGCCCTTCCTTGCTTAATTGACGAGGTGGCCGAGTGGTTAAGGCGATGGACTGCTAATCCATTGTGCTCTGCACGCGTGGGGGCGAATCCCATCCTCTTCGCATGTCAGATTAAAGTGTTCTTAGACAAACACAGATAAAACCTTCTGCTGGACTTACAACATCCAATGGTAAACCAAATACTGTTTTGTGCAAAGAACTCGAGTGTGACAGTTGATGCAGAAATCAGACTGTTGACATGTGAGTGCAGTCGATTAAGCCCACTGGACAAGCAGCTTTGGAAGAGCTTCCTTGATAGGCTGCAGATAGGCTGTATAATAAGGTGTGTATTCCATGCTGCTCTGCCCACCGGGGCTACAAAACATTTGGTTCAGGTGTCACATTAATTTCGTCTAGTGAACAGGACACCACAGATACAAGGCCTGTGGAGACACATGCAGGCAGAGTCCCCCACAAAACTGCTACTCACTGGATATGTTCTCTTTTCCAACCATTCTCTGTTAACCCTAAATATGGTAGTGTGTAAAAGTTCCAGGAAATCAACAATTTCTGAAATGGCTGTTCGCCCCCACTGATACTCGGTTGGAACTTCAGCAGAACGTTTTGACTGTGTGTACAAACCTAAATGCATTGACTGGCTGCCATGTGTTTAGCTGATCAGACGGCAAACTGGTCGCCTTTTTAGCTGTACTGCTGACAGGCAATTTCCCATTCTAATTGATTGTGATCTGCACATGTGGGATATGGAGGCTGAAACTTTTTAACAGTTTCATCCATTTATGGGAAAAAGGAAATCAAACAATTGTGGAGAATGTGGGCATCAATCCCACAACCTCTTGCATGCTAAGCAAGCGCTCTACCATCTGAGCTAATTCCCCTGCAAGATTTTTTTCCTCCCTGTGTTCACAGGGCAGAATTTGCAAACGTACCGGACAAACTCTCAATATCCACCCCTTATGTCCTCTGTGTTTGTAGATTGTGGAGCCCGAATACGTGACAGTCACGGACCTTGTTGACAAGGCCAGAAGCAGTCGGAGGGAACAAACAGTTGGTGTGGCATGAGGATTTGGTGCTAATGGAGTGCACCTTTTTGCCAAAGAGAATCTCCAAAGTGTTTAATTGCAGCCTTAGAAGAGTTGGCTACAATCTTCCTTGATAGGCTGCAGTCTGTTCTTGTGCTTGAGTGTAGACACACGGATGGAAATACTGTCAGGATTGACATTCGTCGGCCATCTCAGAAGTGCTTCTTTTTTTCCTTTCGGCTGTTCCCTTTCAGGGATTGCCACAGCGAATCATGTGCCTCCATCTAACCCTGTCCTCTGCATCCTCTTCACTCATACCAACTAACTTCATGTCCTCCCTTACTACATCCATAAATCTCCGCTTTGGTCTTCCTCTAGACCTCCTGCCTTGCAGCTCCAACCTATGTATCCATCTAAAGATATATTCACAAGCCATCTCAGATGTGCATCACCTGTATGATAAAGGATTGCGCGTCACCTTGACGAGGTCAGGGGAGGCATGAGGCATTTGGAGAATGTGTGTATTGATCCCACTACTTCTTGCATACAAGCTAGTGCTTTACCATTTAAGCTAATTCCCTTGCAAAGGTACTTGGATATTAAATTCAGAGAGGAGATATTCTAGGTGTTCTTATTAAACCCTGCGAGGTGACCTAGCAATCCTGTAGGTCTGTCTTTGCTGATCAAAGTCTCGTCGCCCTTCCTTGCTTAATTGACGAGGTGGCCGAGTGGTTAAGGCGATGGACTGCTAATCTATTGTCCTCTGCACGCGTGGGTTTGAATCCCATCCTCGTCGCATGTCAGATTAAAGTGTTTTTAGACAAACACAGATAAAACCTTCTGCTGGACTTACAACATCCAATGGTAAACCAAATACTGTTTTGTGCAGAGAACTCGAGTGTGACATATGAGTGCAGGTGATTAAGCCCACTGGACAAGCAGCTTTGGAAGAGCTTCCTTGATAGGCTGCAGATAGGCTGTATAATAAGGTGTGTATTCCAAGCTGCTCTGCCCACCGGGGCTACAAAAAATTTGGTTCAGGTGTCACATTAATGTCGTCTAGTGAACAGGACACCACAGATACAAGGCCTGTAGAGACACATGCAGGCAGAGTCCCCCACAAAACTGCTACTCACTGGATATGTTCTCTTTTCCAACCATTCTCTGTCAACCCTGAATATGGTAGTGTGTAAAAGTTCCAGGAAATCAGCAATTTCTGAAATGGCTGATCGCCCCCACTGATACTCGGTTGGAACTTCAGCAGAACGTTTTGACTGTGTGTACAAGCCTAAATGCATTGACTGGCTGCCATGTGTTTAGCTGATCAGACGGCAAACTGGTCGCCTTTTTAGCTGTACTGCTGACAGGCAATTTCCCATTCTAATTGATTGTGATCTGCACATGTGGGATATGGAGGCTGAAACTTTTTAACAGTTTCATCCATTTATGGGAAAAAGGAAATCAAAGGATTGTGGGCATCAATCCCACTACCTCCTGCATGCTAAGCAAGCGCTCTACCATTTGAGCTAATTCCCCTGCAAGCTTTTTTTCCTCCCTGTGTTCACAGCATACCGGACAAACTCTCACTATCCACCCCTTATGTCCTCTGTGTTTGTAGATTGTGGAGCCCGAATACTTGACAGTCACGGGCCTTGTTGACAAGGCCAGAAGCAGTCGGAGGGAACAAACAGTTGGTGTGGCATGAGGTTTTGGTGCTAATGGAGTGCACCTTTTTGCCAAAGAGAATCTCCAAAGTGTTTAATTGCAGCCTTAGAAGAGTTGGCTACAATCTTCCTTGATAGGCTGCAGTCTGTTCTTGTGCTTGAGTGTAGACACACGGATGGAAATACTGTCAGGATTGACATTCGTCGGCCATCTCAGAAGTGCTTCTTCTTTTCCTTTCGGCTGTTCCCTTTCAGGGGTCGCCACAGCGAATCATGTGCCTCCATCTAACCCTGTCCTCTGCATCCTCTTCACTCATACCAACTAACTTCATGTCCTCCCTTACTACATCCATAAATCTCCGCTTTGGTCTTCTTCTAGACCTCCTGCCTGGCAGCTCCAACCTATGTATCCATCTAAAGATATATTCACAAGCCATCTCAGATGTGCATCACCTGTATGATAAAGGATTGCGCGTCACCTTGACGAGGTCAGGGGAGGCATGAGGCATTTGGAGAATGTGGGTATTGATCCCACTACGTCTTGCATACAAAGCTAGTGCTTTTCCATTTAAGCTAATTCCCTTGCAAAGGTACTTGGATATTAAATTCAGAGAGGAGATATTCTACGTGTTCTTAATAAACCCTGCGAGGTGACCTAGAAATCCTTTAGGTCTGTCTTTGCTGATCAAAGTCTCGTCGCCCTTCCTTGCTTAATTGACGAGGTGGCCGAGTGGTTAAGGCGATGGACTGCTAATCCATTGTGCTCTGCACGCGTGGGTGCGAATCCCATCCTCTTCGCATGTCAGATTAAAGTGTTTTTAGACAAACACAGATAAAACCTTCTGCTGGACTTACAACATCCAATGGTAAACCAAATACTGTTTTGTGCAGAGAACTCGAGTGTGACAGTTGATGCAGAAATCAGACTGTTTACATGTGAGTGCAGTCGATTAAGCCCACTGGACAAGCAGCTTTGGAAGAGCTTCCTTGATAGGCTGCAGATAGGCTGTATAATAAGGTGTGTATTCCATGCTGCTCTGCCCACCGGGGCTACAAAACATTTGGTTCAGGTGTCACATTAATTTCGTCTAGTGAACAGGACACCACAGATACAAGGCCTGTGGAGACACATGCAGGCAGAGTCCCCCACAAAACTGCTACTCACTGGATATGTTCTCTTTTCCAACCATTCTCTGTTAACCCTAAATATGGTAGTGTGTAAAAGTTCCAGGAAATCAACAATTTCTGAAATGGCTGTTCGCCCCCACTGATACTCGGTTGGAACTTCAGCAGAACGTTTTGACTGTGTGTACAAACCTAAATGCATTGACTGGCTGCCATGTGTTTAGCTGATCAGACGGCAAACTGGTCGCCTTTTTAGCTGTACTGCTGACAGGCAATTTCCCATTCTAATTGATTGTGATCTGCACATGTGGGATATGGAGGCTGAAACTTTTTAACAGTTTCATCCATTTATGGGAAAAAGGAAATCAAACGATTGTGGAGAATGTGGGCATCGATCCCACTACCTCTTACATGCTAAGCAAGCGCTCTACCATTTGAGCTAATTCCCCTGCAAGCTTTTTTTCCTCCCTGTGTTCACAGCGTACCGGACAAACTCTCAATATCCACCCCTTATGTCCTCTGTGTTTGTAGATTGTGGAGCCCGAATACTTGACAGTCACGGGCCTTGTTGACAAGGCAAGAAGCAGTCGGAGGGAACAAACAGTTGGTGTGGCATGAGGTTTTGGTGCTAATGGAGTGCACCTTTTGGCCAAAGAGAATCTCCAAAGTGTTTAATTGCAGCCTTAGAAGAGTTGGCTACAATCTTCCTTGATAGGCCGCAGTCTGTTCTTGTGCTTGAGTGTAGACACACGGATGGAAATTCTGTCAGGATTGACATTCGTCGGCCATCTCAGAAGTGCTTCTTCTTTTCCTTTCGGCTGTTCCCTTTCAGGGGTCGCCACAGCGAATCATGTGCCTCCATCTAACCCTGTCCTCTGCATCCTCTTCACTCATACCAACTAACTTCATGTCCTCCCTTACTACATCCATAAATCTCCGCTTTGGTCTTCCTCTAGACCTCCTGCCTTGCAGCTCCAACCTATGTATCCATCTAAAGATATATTCACAAGCCATCTCAGAAGTGCATCGCCTGTATGATAAAGGATTGCGCGTCACCTTGACGAGGTCAGGGGAGGCATGAGGCATTTGGAGAATGTGGGTATTGATCCCAGTACTTCTT
Source organism: Channa argus (assembly GCF_033026475.1). NCBI lineage: Eukaryota > Metazoa > Chordata > Actinopteri > Anabantiformes > Channidae > Channa > Channa argus. The sequence continues at coordinate 186,985 of NW_027125256.1, read as the reverse complement.
GCATACAAAGCTAGTGCTTTACCATTTAAGCTAATTCCCTTGCAAAGGTACTTGGATATTAAATTCAGAGAGGAGATATTCTAGGTGTTCTTATTAAACCCTGCGAGGTGACCTAGAAATCCTGTAGGTCTGTCTTTGGTGATCAAAGTCTCGTCGCCCTTCCTTGCTTAATTGACGAGGTGGCCGAGTGGTTAAGGCGATGGACTGCTAATCCATTGTGCTCTGCACGCGTGGGTTCGAATCCCATCCTCGTCGCATGTCAGATTAAAGTGTTTTTAGACAAACACAGATAAAACCTTCTGCTGGACTTACAACATCCAATGGTAAACCAAATACTGTTTTGTGCAGAGAACTCGAGTGTGACAGTTGATGCAGAAATCAGACTGTTGACATGTGAGTGCAGGTGATTAAGCTCACTGGACAAGCAGCTTTGGAAGAGCTTCCTTGATAGGCTGCAGATAGGCTGTATAATAAGGTGTGTATTCCATGCTGCTCTGCCCACCGGGGCTACAAAACATTTGGTTCAGGTGTCACATTAATGTCGTCTAGTGAACAGGACACCACAGATACAAGGCCTGTAGAGACACATGCAGGCAGAGTCCCCCACAAAACTGCTACTCACTGGATATGTTCTCTTTTCCAACCATTCTCTGTTAACCCTAAATATGGTAGTGTGTAAAAGTTCCAGGAAATCAGCAATTTCTGAAATGGCTGATCGCCCCCACTGATACTCGGTTGGAAATCAGCAGAACGTTTTGACTGTGTGTACAAGCCTAAATGCATTGACTGGCTGCCATGTGTTTAGCTGATCAGACGGCAAACTGGTCGCCTTTTTAGCTGTACTGCTGACAGGCAATTTCCCATTCTAATTGATTGTGATCTGCACATGTGGGATATGGAGGCTGAAACTTTTTAACAGTTTCATCCATTTATGGGAAAAAGGAAATCAAACAATTGTGGAGAATGTGGGCATCAATCCCACTACCTCTTGCATGCTAAGCAAGCGCTCTACCATCTGAGCTAATTCCCCTGCAAGCTTTTTTTCCTCCCTGTGTTCACAGCATACCGGACAAACTCTCACTATCCACCCCTTATGTCCTCTGTGTTTGTAGATTGTGGAGCCCGAATACGTGACAGTCACGGACCTTGTTGACAAGGCCAGAAGCAGTCGGAGGGAACAAACAGTTGGTGTGGCATGAGGATTTGGTGCTAATGGAGTGCACCTTTTTGCCAAAGAGAATCTCCAAAGTGTTTAATTGCAGCCTTAGAAGAGTTGGCTACAATCTTCCTTGATAGGCTGCAGTCTGTTCTTGTGCTTGAGTGTAGACACACGGATGGAAATACTGTCAGGATTGACATTCGTCGGCCATCTCAGAAGTGCTTCTTTTTTTCCTTTCGGCTGTTCCCTTTCAGGGATCGCCACAGCGAATCATGTGCCTCCATCTAACCCTGTCCTCTGCATCCTCTTCACTCATACCAACTAACTTCATGTCCTCCCTTACTACATCCATAAATCTCCGCTTTGGTCTTCCTCTAGACCTCCTGCCTGGCAGCTCCAACCTATGTATCCATCTAAAGATATATTCACAAGCCATCTCAGAAGTGCATCACCTGTATGATAAAGGATTGCGCGTCACCTTGACGAGGTCAGGGGAGGCATGAGGCATTTGGAGAATGTGTGTATTGATCCCACTACTTCTTGCATACAAAGCTAGTGCTTTACCATTTAAGCTAATTCCCTTGCAAAGGTACTTGGATATTAAATTCAGAGAGGAGATATTCTAGGTGTTCTTATTAAACCCTGCGAGGTGACCTAGCAATCCTGTAGGTCTGTCTTTGCTGATCAAAGTCTCGTCGCCCTTCCTTGCTTAAATGACGAGGTGGCCGAGTGGTTAAGGCGATGGACTGCTAATCTATTGTGCTCTGCACGCGTGGGTTTGAAGCCCATCCTCGTCGCATGTCAGAATAAAGTGTTTTTAGACAAACACAGATAAAACCTTCTGCTGGACTTACAACATCCAATGGTAAACCAAATACTGTTTTGTGCAGAGAACTCGAGTGTGACAGTTGATGCAGAAATCAGACTGTTGACATATGAGTGCAGGTGATTAAGCCCACTGGACAAGCAGCTTTGGAAGAGCTTCCTTGATAGGCTGCAGATAGGCTGTATAATAAGGTGTGTATTCCAAGCTGCTCTGCCCACCGGGGCTACAAAAAATTTGGTTCAGGTGTCACATTAATGTCGTCTAGTGAACAGGACACCACAGATACAAGGCCTGTAGAGACACATGCAGGCAGAGTCCCCCACAAAACTGCTACTCACTGGATATGTTCTCTTTTCCAACCATTCTCTGTTAACCCTGAATATGGTAGTGTGTAAAAGTTCCAGGAAATCAGCAATTTCTGAAATGGCTGATCGACCCCACTGATACTCGGTTGGAACTTCAGCAGAACGTTTTGACTGTGTGTACAAGCCTAAATGCATTGACTGGCTGCCATGTGTTTAGCTGATCAGACGGCAAACTGGTCGCCTTTTTAGCTGTACTGCTGACAGGCAATTTCCCATTCTAATTGATTGTGATCTGCACATGTGGGATATGGAGGCTGAAACTTTTTAACAGTTTCATCCATTTATGGGAAAAAGGAAATCAAAGGATTGTGGAGAATGTGCGCATCGATCCCACTACCTCTTAGATGCTAAGCAAGCGCTCTACCATTTGAGCTAATTCCCCTGCAAGCTTTTTTTCCTCCCTGTGTTCACAGCGTACCGGACAAACTCTCAATATCCACCCCTTATGTCCTCTGTGTTTGTAGATTGTGGAGCCCGAATACTTGACAGTCACGGGCCTTGTTGACAAGGCCAGAAGCAGTCGGAGGGAACAAACAGTTGGTGTGGCATGAGGTTTTGGTGCTAATGGAGTGCACCTTTTGGGCAAAGAGAATCTCCAAAGTGTTTAATTGCAGCCTTAGAAGAGTTGGCTACATTCTTCCTTGATAGGCCGCAGTCTGTTCTTGTGCTTGAGTGTAGACACACGGATGGAAATTCTGTCAGGATTGACATTCGTCGGCCATGTCAGAAGTGCTTCTTCTTTTCCTTTCAGCTGTTCCCTTTCAGGGGTCGCCACAGCGAATCATGTGCCTCCATCTAACCCTGTCCTCTGCATCCTCTTCACTCATACCAACTAACTTCATGTCCTCCCTTACTACATCCATAAATCTCCGCTTTGGTCTTCCTCTAGACCTCCTGCCTTGCAGCTCCAACCTATGTATCCATCTAAAGATATATTCACAAGCCATCTCAGAAGTGCATCGCCTGTATGATAAAGGATTGCGCGTCACCTTGACGAGGTCAGGGGAGGCATGAGGCATTTGGAGAATGTGGGTATTGATCCCAGTACTTCTTGCATACAAAGCTAGTGCTTTACCATTTAAGCTAATTCCCTTGCAAAGGTACTTGGAAATTAAATTCAGAGAGGAGATATTCTAGGTGTTTTTATTAAACCCTGCGAGGTGACCTAGCAATCCTGTAGGTCTGTCTTTGCTGATCAAAGTCTCGTCGCCTTTCCTTGCTTAATTGACGAGGTGGCCGAGTGGTTAAGGCGATGGACTGCTAATCCATTGTGCTCTGCACGCGTGGGTTCGAATCCCATCCTCGTCGCATGTCAGATTAAAGTGTTTTTAGACAAACACAGATAAAACCTTCTGCTGGACTTACAACATCCAATGGTAAACCAAATACTGTTTTGTGCAGAGAACTCGAGTGTGACAGTTGATGCAGAAATCAGACTGTTGACATGTGAGTGCAGGTGATTAAGCTCACTGGATAAGCAGCTTTGGAAGAGCTTCCTTGATATGCTGCAGATAGGCTGTATAATAAGGTGTGTATTCCATGATGCTCTGCCCACCGGGGCTACAAAACATTTGGTTCAGGTGTCACATTAATGTCGTCTAGTGAACAGGACACCACAGATACAAGGCCTGTAGAGACACATGCAGGCAGAGTCCCCCACAAAACTGCTACTCACTGGATATGTTCTCTTTTCCAACCATTCTCTGTTAACCCTAAATATGGTAGTGTGTAAAAGTTCCAGGAAATCAGCAATTTCTGAAATGGCTGATCGCCCCCACTGATATTCGGTTGGAACTTCAGCAGAACGTTTTGACTGTGTGTACAAGCCTAAATGCATTGACTGGCTGCCATGTGTTTACCTGATCAGACGGCAAACTGGTCGCCTTTTTAGCTGTACTGCTGACAGGCAATTTCCCATTCTAATTGATTGTGATCTGCACATGTGGGATATGGAGGCTGAAACTTTTTAACAGTTTCATCCATTTATGGGAAAAAGGAAATCAAACGATTGTGGAGAATGTGGGCATCGATCCCACTACCTCTTGCATGCTAAGCAAGCGCTCTACCATTTGAGCTAATTCCCCTGCAAGCTTTTTTTCCTCCCTGTGTTCACAGGGCAGAATTTGCAAACGTACCGGACAAACTCTCAATATCCACCCCTTATGTCCTCTGTGTTTGTAGATTGTGGAGCCCGAATACGTGACAGTCACGGACCTTGTTGACAAGGCCAGAAGCAGTCGGAGGGAACAAACAGTTGGTGTGGCATGAGGATTTGGTGCTTATGGAGTGCACCTTTTTGCCAAAGAGAATCTCCAAAGTGTTTAATTGCAGCCTTAGAAGAGTTGGCTACAATCTTCCTTGATAGGCTGCAGTCTGTTCTTGTGCTTGAGTGTAGACACACGGATGGAAATACTGTCAGGATTGACATTCGTCGGCCATCTCAGAAGTGCTTCTTTTTTTCCTTTCGGCTGTTCCCTTTCAGGGATCGCCACAGCGAATCATGTGCCTCCATCTAACCCTGTCCTCTGCATCCTCTTCACTCATACCAACTAACTTCATGTCCTCCCTTACTACATCCATAAATCTCCGCTTTGGTCTTCCTCTAGACCTCCTGCCTGGCAGCTCCAACCTATGTATCCATCTAAAGATATATTCACAAGCCATCTCAGATGTGCATCACCTGTATGATAAAGGATTGCGCGTCACCTTGACGAGGTCAGGGGAGGCATGAGGCATTTGGAGAATGTGTGTATTGATCCCACTACTTCTTGCATACAAAGCTAGTGCTTTACCATTTAAGCTAATTCCCTTGCAAAGGTACTTGGATATTAAATTCAGAGAGGAGATATTCTAGGTGTTCTTATTAAAGCCTGCGAGGTGACCTAGCAATCCTGTAGGTCTGTCTTTGCTGATCAAAGTCTCGTCGCCCTTCCTTGCTTAATTGACGAGGTGGCCGAGTGGTTAAGGTGATGGACTGCTAATCTATTGTGCTCTGCACGCGTGGGTTCGAATCCCATCCTCTTCGCATGTCAGAATAAAGTGTTTTTAGACAAACACAGATAAAACCTTCTGCTGGACTTACAACATCCAATGGTAAACCAAATACTGTTTTGTGCAAAGAACTCGAGTGTGACAGTTGATGCAGAAATCAGACTGTTGACATGTGAGTGCAGGTGATTAAGCCCACTGGACAAGCAGCTTTGGAAGAGCTTCCTTGATAGGCTGCAGATAGGCTGTATAATAAGGTGTGTATTCCATGCTGCTCTTCCCACCGGGGCTACAAAACATTTAGTTCAGGTGTCACATTAATGTCGTCTTGTGAACAGGACACCACAGATACAAGGTCTGTGGAGACACATGCAGGCAGTGTCCCCCACAAAACTGCTACTCACTGGATATGTTCTCTTTTCCAACCATTCTCTGTTAACCCTAAATATGGTAGTGTGTAAAAGTTCCAGGAAATCAGCAATTTCTGAAATGGCTGTTCGCCCCCACTGATACTCGGTTGGAACTTCAGCAGAACGTTTTGACTGTGTGTACAAGCCTAAATGCATTGACTGGCTGCCATGTGTTTAGCTGATCAGACGGCAAACTGGTCGCCTTTTTAGCTGTACTGCTGACAGGCAATTTCCCATTCTAATTGATTGTGATCTGCACATGTGGGATATGGAGGCTGAAACTTTTTAACAGTTTCATCCATTTATGGGAAAAAGGAAATCAAAGGATTGTGGAGAATGTGGGCATCGATCCCACTACCTCTTACATGCTAAGCAAGCACTCTACCATTTGAGCTAATTCCCCTGCAAGCTTTTTTTCCTCCCTGTGTTCACAGCGTACCGGACAAACTCTCAATATCCACCCCTTATGTCCTCTGTGTTTGTAGATTGTGGAGCCCGAATATTTGACAGTCACGGGCCTTGTTGACAAGGCCAGAAGCAGTCGGAGGGAACAAACAGTTGGTGTGGCATGAGGTTTTGGTGCTAATGGAGTGCACCTTTTGGCCAAAGAGAATCTCCAAAGTGTTTAATTGCAGCCTTAGAAGAGTTGGCTACAATCTTCCTTGATAGGCCGCAGTCTGTTCTTGTGCTTGAGTGTAGACACACGGATGGAAATTCTGTCAGGATTGACATTCGTCGGCCATCTCAGAAGTGCTTCTTCTTTTCCTTTCGGCTGTTCCCTTTCTGGGGTCGCCACAGCGAATCATGTGCCTCCATCTAACCCTGTCCTCTGCATCCTCTTCACTCATACCAACTAACTTCATGTCCTCCCTTACTACATCCATAAATCTCCGCTTTGGTCTTCCTCTAGACCTCCTGCCTTGCAGCTCCAACCTATGTATCCATCTAAAGATATATTCACAAGCCATCTCAGAAGTGCATCGCCTGTATGATAAAGGATTGCGCGTCACCTTGACGAGGTCAGGGGAGGCATGAGGCATTTGGAGAATGTGGGTATTGATCCCAGTACTTCTTGCATACAAAGCTAGTGCTTTACCATTTAAGCTAATTCCCTTGCAAAGGTACTTGGATATTAAATTCAGAGAGGAGATATTCTAGGTGTTCTTATTAAACCCTGCGAGGTGACCTAGAAATCCTGTAGGTCTGTCTTTGCTGATCAAAGTCTCGTCGCCCTTCCTTGCTTAATTGACGAGGTGGCCGAGTGGTTAAGGCGATGGACTGCTAATCCATTGTGCTCTGCACGCGTGGGTTCGAATCCCATCCTCGTCGCATGTCAGATTAAAGTGTTTTTAGACAAACACAGATAAAACCTTCTGCTGGACTTACAACATCCAATGGTAAACCAAATACTGTTTTGTGCAGAGAACTCGAGTGTGACAGTTGATGCAGAAATCAGACTGTTGACATGTGAGTGCAGGTGATTAAGCTCACTGGACAAGCTGCTTTGGAAGAGCTTCCTTGATAGGCTGCAGATAGGCTGTATAATAAGGTGTGTATTCCATGCTGCTCTGCCCACCGGGGCTACAAAACATTTGGTTCAGGTGTCACATTAATGTCGTCTAGTGAACAGGACACCACAGATACAAGGCCTGTAGAGACACATGCAGGCAGAGTCCCCCACAAAACTGCTACTCACTGGATATGTTCTCTTTTCCAACCATTCTCTGTTAACCCTAAATATGGTAGTGTGTAAAAGTTCCAGGAAATCAGCAATTTCTGAAATGGCTGATCGCCCCCACTGATATTCGGTTGGAACTTCAGCAGAACGTTTTGACTGTGTGTACAAGCCTAAATGCATTGACTGGCTGCCATGTGTTTACCTGATCAGACGGCAAACTGGTCGCCTTTTTAGCTGTACTGCTGACAGGCAATTTCCCATTCTAATTGATTGTGATCTGCACATGTGGGATATGGAGGCTGAAACTTTTTAACAGTTTCATCCATTTATGGGAAAAAGGAAATCAAACGATTGTGGAGAATGTGGGCATCGATCCCACTACCTCTTGCATGCTAAGCAAGCGCTCTACCATTTGAGCTAATTCCCCTGCAAGCTTTTTTTCCTCCCTGTGTTCACAGGGCAGAATTTGCAAACGTACCGGACAAACTCTCAATATCCACCCCTTATGTCCTCTGTGTTTGTAGATTGTGGAGCCCGAATACGTGACAGTCACGGACCTTGTTGACAAGGCCAGAAGCAGTCGGAGGGAACAAACAGTTGGTGTGGCATGAGGATTTGGTGCTTATGGAGTGCACCTTTTTGCCAAAGAGAATCTCCAAAGTGTTTAATTGCAGCCTTAGAAGAGTTGGCTACAATCTTCCTTGATAGGCTGCAGTCTGTTCTTGTGCTTGAGTGTAGACACACGGATGGAAATACTGTCAGGATTGACATTCGTCGGCCATCTCAGAAGTGCTTCTTTTTTTCCTTTCGGCTGTTCCCTTTCAGGGATCGCCACAGCGAATCATGTGCCTCCATCTAACCCTGTCCTCTGCATCCTCTTCACTCATACCAACTAACTTCATGTCCTCCCTTACTACATCCATAAATCTCCGCTTTGGTCTTCCTCTAGACCTCCTGCCTTGCAGCTCCAACCTATGTATCCATCTAAAGATATATTCACAAGCCATCTCAGATGTGCATCACCTGTATGATAAAGGATTGCGCGTCACCTTGACGAGGTCAGGGGAGGCATGAGGCATTTGGAGAATGTGTGTATTGATCCCACTACTTCTTGCATACAAAGCTAGTGCTTTACCATTTAAGCTAATTCCCTTGCAAAGGTACTTGGATATTAAATTCAGAGAGGAGATATTCTAGGTGTTCTTATTAAAGCCTGCGAGGTGACCTAGCAATCCTGTAGGTCTGTCTTTGCTGATCAAAGTCTCGTCGCCTTTCCTTGCTTAATTGACGAGGTGGCCGAGTGGTTAAGGTGATGGACTGCTAATCTATTGTGCTCTGCACGCGTGGGTTCGAATCCCATCCTCTTCGCATGTCAGAATAAAGTGTTTTTAGACAAACACAGATAAAACCTTCTGCTGGACTTACAACATCCAATGGTAAACCAAATACTGTTTTGTGCAAAGAACTCGAGTGTGACAGTTGATGCAGAAATCAGACTGTTGACATGTGAGTGCAGGTGATTAAGCCCACTGGACAAGCAGCTTTGGAAGAGCTTCCTTGATAGGCTGCAGATAGGCTGTATAATAAGGTGTGTATTCCATGCTGCTCTTCCCACCGGGGCTACAAAACATTTAGTTCAGGTGTCACATTAATGTCGTCTTGTGAACAGGACACCACAGATACAAGGTCTGTGGAGACACATGCAGGCAGTGTCCCCCACAAAACTGCTACTCACTGGATATGTTCTCTTTTCCAACCATTCTCTGTTAACCCTAAATATGGTAGTGTGTAAAAGTTCCAGGAAATCAGCAATTTCTGAAATGGCTGTTCGCCCCCACTGATACTCGGTTGGAACTTCAGCAGAACGTTTTGACTGTGTGTACAAGCCTAAATGCATTGACTGGCTGCCATGTGTTTAGCTGATCAGACGGCAAACTGGTCGCCTTTTTAGCTGTACTGCTGACAGGCAATTTCCCATTCTAATTGATTGTGATCTGCACATGTGGGATATGGAGGCTGAAACTTTTTAACAGTTTCATCCATTTATGGGAAAAAGGAAATCAAAGGATTGTGGAGAATGTGGGCATCGATCCCACTACCTCTTGCATGCTAAGCAAGCGCTCTACCATTTGAGCTAATTCCCCTGCAAGCTTTTTTTCCTCCCTGTGTTCACAGCGTACCGGACAAACTCTCAATATCCACCCCTTATGTCCTCTGTGTTTGTAGATTGTGGAGCCCGAATACTTGACAGTCACGGGCCTTGTTGACAAGGCCAGAAGCAGTCGGAGGGAACAAACAGTTGGTGTGGCATGAGGTTTTGGTGCTAATGGAGTGCACCTTTTGGCCAAAGAGAATCTCCAAAGTGTTTAATTGCAGCCTTAGAAGAGTTGGCTACAATCTTCCTTGATAGGCCGCAGTCTGTTCTTGTGCTTGAGTGTAGACACACGGATGGAAATACTGTCAGGATTGACATTCGTCGGCCATCTCAGAAGTGCTTCTTCTTTTCCTTTCGGCTGTTCCCTTTCAGGGGTCGCCACAGCGAATCATGTGCCTCCATCTAACCCTGTCCTCTGCATCCTCTTCACTCATACCAACTAACTTCATGTCCTCCCTTACTACATCCATAAATCTCCGCTTTGGTCTTCCTCTAGACCTCCTGCCTTGCAGCTCCAACCTATGTATCCATCTAAAGATATATTCACAAGCCATCTCAGAAGTGCATCGCCTGTATGATAAAGGATTGCGCGTCACCTTGACGAGGTCAGGGGAGGCATGAGGCATTTGGAAAATGTGGGTATTGATCCCAGTACTTCTTGCATACAAAGCTAGTGCTTTACCATTTAAGCTAATTCCCTTGCAAAGGTACTTGGATATTAAATTCAGAGAGGAGATATTCTAGGTGTTCTTATTAAACCCTGCGAGGTGACCTAGAAATCCTGTAGGTCTGTCTTTGCTGATCAAAGTCTCGTCGCCCTTCCTTGCTTAATTGACGAGGTGGCCGAGTGGTTAAGGCGATGGACTGCTAATCCATTGTGCTCTGCACGCGTGGGTTCGAATCCCATCCTCGTCGCATGTCAGATTAAAGTGTTTTTAGACAAACACAGATAAAACCTTCTGCTGGACTTACAACATCCAATGGTAAACCAAATACTGTTTTGTGCAGAGAACTCGAGTGTGACAGTTGATGCAGAAATCAGACTGTTGACATGTGAGTGCAGGTGATTAAACTCACTGGACAAGCAGCTTTGGAAGAGCTTCCTTGATAGGCTGCAGATAGGCTGTATAATAAGGTGTATATTCCATGCTGCTCTGCCCACCGGGGCTACAAAACATTTCGTTCAGGTGTCACATTAATGTCGTCTAGTGAACAGGACACCACAGATACAAGGCCTGTAGAGACACATGCAGGCAGAGTCCCCCACAAAACTGCTACTCACTGGATATGTTCTCTTTTCCAACCATTCTCTGTTAACCCTGAATATGGTAGTGTGTAAAAGTTCAAGGAAATCAGTAATTTCTGAAATGGCTGATCGCCCCCACTGATACTCGGTTGGAACTTCAGCAGAACGTTTTGACTGTGTGTACAAGCCTAAATGCATTGACTGGCTGCCATGTCTTTAGCTGATCAGACGGCAAACTGGTCGCCATTTTAGCTGTACTGCTGACAGGCAATTTCCCATTCTAATTGATTGTGATCTGCACATGTGGGATATGGAGGCTGAAACTTTTTAACAGTTTCATCCATTTATGGGAAAAAGGAAATCAAACGATTGTGGAGAATGTGGGCATCGATCCCACTACCTCTTGCATGCTAAGCAAGCGCTCTACCATTTGAGCTAATTCCCCTGCAAGCTTTTTTTCCTCCCTGTGTTCACAGCGTACCGGACAAACTCTCAATATCCACCCCTTATGTCCTCTGTGTTTGTAGATTGTGGAGCCCGAATACTTGACAGTCACGGGCCTTGTTGACAAGGCCAGAAGCAGTCGGAGGGAACAAACAGTTGGTGTGGCATGAGGTTTTGGTGCTAATGGAGTGCACCTTTTGGCCAAAGAGAATCTCCAAAGTGTTTAATTGCAGCCTTAGAAGAGTTGGCTACAATCTTCCTTGATAGGCCGCAGTCTGTTCTTGTGCTTGAGTGTAGACACACGGATGGAAATACTGTCAGGATTGACATTCGTCGGCCATCTCAGAAGTGCTTCTTCTTTTCCTTTCGGCTGTTCCCTTTCAGGGGTCGCCACAGCGAATCATGTGCCTCCATCTAACCCTGTCCTCTGCATCCTCTTCACTCATACCAACTAACTTCATGTCCTCCCTTACTACATCCATAAATCTCCGCTTTGGTCTTCCTCTAGACCTCCTGCCTTGCAGCTCCAACCTATGTATCCATCTAAAGATATATTCACAAGCCATCTCAGAAGTGCATCGCCTGTATGATAAAGGATTGCGCGTCACCTTGACGAGGTCAGGGGAGGCATGAGGCATTTGGAGAATGTGGGTATTGATCCCACTACTTCTTGCATACAAAGCTAGTGCTTTACCATTTAAGCTAATTCCCTTGCAAAGGTACTTGGATATTAAATTCAGAGAGGAGATATTCTAGGTGTTCTTATTAAACCCTGCGAGGTGACCTAGAAATCCTGTAGGTCTGTCTTTGCTGATCAAAGTCTCGTCGCCCTTCCTTGCTTAATTGACGAGGTGGCCGAGTGGTTAAGGCGATGGACTGCTAATCCATTGTGCTCTGCACGCGTGGGTTCGAATCCCATCCTCGTCGCATGTCAGATTAAAGTGTTTTTAGACAAACACAGATAAAACCTTCTGCTGGACTTACAACATCCAATGGTAAACCAAATACTGTTTTGTGCAGAGAACTCGAGTGTGACAGTTGATGCAGAAATCAGACTGTTGACATGTGAGTGCAGGTGATTAAGCTCACTGGACAAGCAGCTTTGGAAGAGCTTCCTTGATAGGCTGCAGATAGGCTGTATAATAAGGTGTGTATTCCATGCTGCTCTGCCCACCGGGGCTACAAAACATTTGGTTCAGGTGTCACATTAATGTCGTCTAGTGAACAGGACACCACAGATACAAGGCCTGTAGAGACACATGCAGGCAGAGTCCCCCACAAAACTGCTACTCACTGGATATGTTCTCTTTTCCAACCATTCTCTGTTAACCCTAAATATGGTAGTGTGTAAAAGTTCCATGAAATCAGCAATTTCTGAAATGGCTGATCGCCCCCACTGATACTCGGTTGGAACTTCAGCAGAACGTTTTGACTGTGTGTACAAGCCTAAATGCACTGCTAGTGCTTTACCATTTAAGCTAATTCCCTTGCAAAGGTACTTGGATATTAAATTCAGAGAGGAGATATTCTAGGTGTTCTTATTAAACCCTGCGATGTGACCTAGAAATCCTGTAGGTCTGTCTTTGCTGATCAAAGTCTCGTCGCCCTTCCTTGCTTAATTGACGAGGTGGCCGAGTGGTTTAGGCGATGGACTGCTAATCCATTGTGCTCTGCATGCGTGGGTTGGAATCCCATCCTCGTCGCATGTCAGATTAAAGTGGTTTTAGACAAACACAGATAAAACCTTCTGCTGGACTTACAACATCCAATGGTAAACCAAATACTGTTTTGTGCAGAGAACTCGAGTGTGACAGTTGATGCAGAAATCAGACTGTTGACATGTGAGTGCAGGTGATTAAGCTCATTGGACAAGCAGCTTTGGAAGAGCTTCCTTGATAGGCTGCAGATAGGCTGTATAATAAGGTGTGTACTCCATGCTGCTCTGCCCACCGGGGCTACAAAACATTTGGTTCAGGTGTCACATTAATGTCGTCTAGTGAACAGGACACCACAGATACAAGGCCTGTAGAGACACATGCAGGCAGAGTCCCCCACAAAACTGCTACTCACTGGATATGTTCTCTTTTCCAACCATTCTCTGTTAAACCTAAATATGGTAGTGTGTAAAAGTTCCAGGAAATCAGCAATTTCTGAAATGGCTGATCGCCCCCACTGATACTCGGTTGGAACTTCAGCAGAACGTTTTGACTGTGTGTACAAGCCTAAATGCATTGACTGGCTGCCATGTGTTTAGCTGATGAGACGGCAAACTGGTCGCCTTTTTAGCTGTACTGCTGACAGGCACTTTCCCATTCTAATTGATTGTGATCTGCACATGTGGGATATGGAGGCTGAAACTTTTTAACAGTTTCATCCATTTATGGGAAAAAGGAAATCAAACGATTGTGGAGAATGTGGGCATCGATCCCACTACCTCTTGCATGCTAAGCAAGCGCTCTACCATTTGAGCTAATTCCCCTGCAAGCTTTTTTTCCTCCCTGTGTTCACAGGGCAGAATTTGCAAACGTACCGGACAAACTCTCAATATCCACCCCTTATGTCCTCTGTGTTTGTAGATTGTGGAGCCCGAATACTTGACAGTCACGGGCCTTGTTGACAAGGCCAGAAGCAGTCGGAGGGAACAAACAGTTGGTGTGGCATGAGGTTTTGGTGCTAATGGAGTGCACCTTTTGGCCAAAGAGAATCTCCAAAGTGTTTAATTGCAGCCTTAGAAGAGTTGGCTACAATCTTCCTTGATAGGCCGCAGTCTGTTCTTGTGCTTGAGTGTAGACACACGGATGGAAATACTGTCAGGATTGACATTCGTCGGCCATCTCAGAAGTGCTTCTTCTTTTCCTTTTGGCTGTTCCCTTTCAGGGGTCGCCACAGCGAATCATGTGCGTCCATCTAACCCTGTCCTCTGCATCCTCTTCACTCATACCAACTAACTTCATGTCCTCCCTTACTACATCCATAAATCTCCGCTTTGGTCTTCCTCTAGACCTCCTGCCTTGCAGCTCCAACCTATGTATCCATCTAAAGATATATTCACAAGCCATCTCAGAAGTGCATCGCCTGTATGATAAAGGATTGCGCGTCACCTTGACGAGGTCAGGGGAGGCATGAGGCATTTGGAGAATGTGGGTATTGATCCCAGTACTTCTTGCATACAAAGCTAGTGCTTTACCATTTAAGCTAATTCCCTTGCAAAGGTACTTGGATATTAAATTCAGAGAGGAGATATTCTAGGTGTTCTTATTAAACCCTGCGAGGTGACCTAGAAATCCTGTAGGTCTGTCTTTGCTGATCAAAGTCTCGTCGCCCTTCCTTGCTTAATTGACAAGGTGGCTGAGTGGTTAAGGCGATGGACTGCTAATCCATTGCGCTCTGCACGCGTGGGTTCGAATCCCATCCTCGTCGCATGTCAGATTAAAGTGTTTTTAGACAAACACAGATAAAACCTTCTGCTGGACTTACAACATCCAATGGTAAACCAAATACTGTTTTGTGCAGAGTACTCGAGTGTGACAGTTGATGCAGAAATCAGACTGTTGACATGTGAGTGCAGGTGATTAAGCTCACTGGACAAGCAGCTTTGGAAGAGCTTCCTTGATAGGCTGCAGATAGGCTGTATAATAAGGTGTGTATTCCATGCTGCTCTGCCCACCGGGGCTACAAAACATTTGGTTCAGGTGTCACATTAATGTCGTCTAGTGAACAGGACACCACAGATACAAGGCCTGTAGAGACACATGCAGGCAGAGTCCCCCACAAAACTGCTACTCACTGGATATGTTCTCTTTTCCAACCATTCTCTGTTAACCCTGAATATGGTAGTGTGTAAAAGTTCAAGGAAATCAGTAATTTCTGAAATGGCTGATCGCCCCCACTGATACTCGGTTGGAACTTCAGCAGAACGTTTTGACTGTGTGTACAAGCCTAAATGCACTGCTAGTGCTTTACCATTTAAGCTAATTCCCTTGCAAAGGTACTTGGATATTAAATTCAGAGAGGAGATATTCTAGGTGTTCTTATTAAACCCTGCGATGTGACCTAGAAATCCTGTAGGTCTGTCTTTGCTGATCAAAGTCTCGTCGCCCTTCCTTGCTTAATTGACGAGGTGGCCGAGTGGTTAAGGCGATGGACTGCTAATCCATTGTGCTCTGCATGCGTGTGTTGGAATCCCATCCTCGTCGCATGTCAGATTAAAGTGGTTTTAGACAAACACAGATAAAACCTTCTGCTGGACTTACAACATCCAATGGTAAACCAAATACTGTTTTGTGCAGAGAACTCGAGTGTGACAGTTGATGCAGAAATCAGACTGTTGACATGTGAGTGCAGGTGATTAAGCTCATTGGACAAGCAGCTTTGGAAGAGCTTCCTTGATAGGCTGCAGATAGGCTGTATAATAAGGTGTGTACTCCATGCTGCTCTGCCCACCGGGGCTACAAAACATTTGGTTCAGGTGTCACATTAATGTCGTCTAGTGAACAGGACACCACAGATACAAGGCCTGTAGAGACACATGCAGGCAGAGTCCCCCACAAAACTGCTACTCACTGGATATGTTCTCTTTTCCAACCATTCTCTGTTAAACCTAAATATGGTAGTGTGTAAAAGTTCCAGGAAATCAGCAATTTCTGAAATGGCTGATCGCCCCCACTGATACTCGGTTGGAACTTCAGCAGAACGTTTTGACTGTGTGTACAAGCCTAAATGCATTGACTGGCTGCCATGTGTTTAGCTGATCAGACGGCAAACTGGTCGCCTTTTTAGCTGTACTGCTGACAGGCAATTTCCCATTCTAATTGATTGTGATCTGCACATGTGGGATATGGAGGCTGAAACTTTTTAACAGTTTCATCCATTTATGGGAAAAAGGAAATCAAACGATTGTGGAGAATGTGGGCATCGATCCCACTACCTCTTGCATGCTAAGCAAGCGCTCTACCATTTGAGCTAATTCCCCTGCAAGCTTTTTTTCCTCCCTGTGTTCACAGGGCAGAATTTGCAAACGTACCGGACAAACTCTCAATATCCACCCCTTATGTCCTCTGTGTTTGTAGATTGTGGAGCCCGAATACGTGACAGTCACGGACCTTGTTGACAAGGCCAGAAGCAGTCGGAGGGAACATACAGTTGGTGTGGTATGAGGATTTGGTGCTAATGGAGTGCACCTTTTTGCCAAAGAGAATCTCCAAAGTGTTTAATTGCAGCCTTAGAAGAGTTGGCTACAATCTTCCTTGATAGGCTGCAGTCTGTTCTTGTGCTTGAGTGTAGACACACGGTTGGAAATACTGTCAGGATTGACATTCGTCGGCCATCTCAGAAGTGCTTCTTTTTTTCCTTTCGGCTGTTCCCTTTCAGGGGTCGCCACAGCGAATCATGTGCCTCCATCTAACCCTGTCCTCTGCATCCTCTTCACTCATACCAACTAACTTCATGTCCTCCCTTACTACATCCATAAATCTCCGCTTTGGTCTTCCTCTAGAAATCCTGCCTTGCAGCTCCAACCTATGTATCCATCTAAAGATATATTCACAAGCCATCTCAGAAGTGCATCGCCTGTATGATAAAGGATTGCGCGTCACCTTGACGAGGTCAGGGGAGGCATGAGGCATTTGGAGAATGTGGGTATTGATCCCAGTACTTCTTGCATACAAAGCTAGTGCTTTACCATTTAAGCTAATTCCCTTGCAAAGGTACTTGGATATTAAATTCAGAGAGGAGATATTCTAGGTGTTCTTATTAAACCCTGCGAGGTGACCTAGAAATCCTGTAGGTCTGTCTTTGCTGATCAATGTCTCGTCGCCCTTCCTTGCTTAATTGACGAGGTGGCCGAGTGGTTAAGGCGATGGACTGCTAATCCATTGTGCTCTGCACGCGTGGGTTAGAATCCCATCCTTGTCGCATGTCAGATTAAAGTGTTTTTAGACAAACACAGATAAAACCTTCTGCTGGACTTACAACATCCAATGGTAAACCAAATACTGTTTTGTGCAGAGAACTCGAGTGTGACAGTTGATGCAGAAATCAGACTGTTGACATGTGAGTGCAGGTGATTAAGCTCACTGGACAAGCAGCTTTGGAAGAGCTTCCTTGATAGGCTGCAGATAGGCTGTATAATAAGGTGTGTATTCCATGCTGCTCTGCCCACCGGGGCTACAAAACATTTGGTTCAGGTGTCACATTAATGTCGTCTAGTGAACAGGACACCACAGATACAAGGCCTGTAGAGAAACATGCAGGCAGAGTCCCCCACAAAACTGCTACTCACTGGATATGTTCTCTTTTCCAACCATTCTCTGTTAAACCTAAATATGGTAGTGTGTAAAAGTTCCAGGAAATCAGCAAATTTTGAAATGGCTGATCGCCCCCACTGATACTCGGTTGGAACTTCAGCAGAACGTTTTGACTGTGTGTACAAGCCTAAATGCATTGACTGGCTGCCATGTGTTTAGCTGATCAGACGGCAAACTGGTCGCCTTTTTAGCTGTACTGCTGACAGGCAATTTCCCATTCTAATTGATTGTGATCTGCACATGGGGGATATGGAGGCTGAAACTTTTTAACAGTTTCATCCATTTATGGGAAAAAGGAAATCAAACGATTGTGGAGAATGTGGGCATCGATCCCACTACCTCTTGCATGCTAAGCAAGCGCTCTACCATTTGAGCTAATTCCCCTGCAAGCTTTTTTTCCTCCCTGTGTTCACAGCGTACCGGACAAACTCTCAATATCCACCCCTTATGTCCTCTGTGTTTGTAGATTGTGGAGCCCGAATACTTGACAGTCACGGGCCTTGTTGACAAGGCCAGAAGCAGTCGGAGGGAACAAACAGTTGGTGTGGCATGAGGTTTTGGTGCTAATGGAGTGCACCTTTTTGCCAAAGAGAATCTCCAAAGTGTTTAATTGCAGCCTTAGAAGAGTTGGCTACAATCTTCCTTGATAGGCCGCAGTCTGTTCTTGTGCTTGAGTGTAGACACACGGATGGAAATACTGTCAGGATTGACATTCGTCGGCCATCTCAGAAGTGCTTCTTCTTTTCCTTTCGGCTGTTCCCTTTCAGGGGTCGCCACAGCGAATCATGTGCATCCATCTAACCCTGTCCTCTGCATCCTCTTCACTCATACCAACTAACTTCATGTCCTCCCTTACTACATCCATAAATCTCCGCTTTGGTCTTCCTCTAGACCTCCTGCCTTGCAGCTCCAACCTATGTATCCATCTAAAGATATATTCACAAGCCATCTCAGAA
Source organism: Channa argus (assembly GCF_033026475.1). Classification (NCBI taxonomy): domain Eukaryota; kingdom Metazoa; phylum Chordata; class Actinopteri; order Anabantiformes; family Channidae; genus Channa; species Channa argus. The sequence goes on along the minus strand of NW_027125256.1, from coordinate 168,453 downwards.
GTGCATCGCCTGTATGATAAAGGATTGCGCGTCACCTTGACGAGATCAGGGGAGGCATGAGGCATTTGGAGAATGTGGGTATTGATCCCAGTACTTCTTGCATACAAAGCTAGTGCTTTACCATTTAAGCTAATTCCTTTGCAAAGGTACTTGGATATTAAATTCAGAGAGGAGATATTCTAGGTGTTCTTATTAAACCCTGCGAGGTGACCTAGAAATCCTGTAGGTCTGTCTTTGCTGATCAAAGTCTCGTCGCCCTTCCTTGCTTAATTGACGAGGTGGCCGAGTGGTTAAGGCGATGGACTGCTAATCCATTGTGCTCTGCACGCGTGGGTTTGAATCCCATCCTCGTCGCATGTCAGATTAAAGTGTTTTTAGACAAACACAGAAAAAACCTTCTGCTGGACTTACAACATCCAATGGTAAACCAAATACTGTTTTGTGCAGAGAACTCGAGTGTGACAGTTGATGCAGAAATCAGACTGTTGACATGTGAGTGCAGGTGATTAAGCTCACTGGACAAGCAGCTTTGGAAGAGCTTCCTTGATAGGCTGCAGATAGGCTGTATAATAAGGTGTGTATTCCAAGCTGCTCTGCCCACCGGGGCTACAAAACATTTGGTTCAGGTGTCACATTAATGTCGTCTAGTGAACAGGACACCACAGATACAAGGCCTGTAGAGACACATGCAGGCAGAGTCCCCCACAAAACTGCTACTCACTGGATATGTTCTCTTTTCCAACCATTCTCTGTTAAACCTAAATATGGTAGTGTGTAAAAGTTCCATGAAATCAGCAATTTCTGAAATGGCTGATCGCCCCCACTGATACTCGGTTGGAACTTCAGCAGAACGTTTTGACTGTGTGTACAAGCCTAAATGCATTGACTGGCTGCCATGTGTTTAGCTGATCAGACGGCAAACTGGTCGCCTTTTTAGCTGTACTGCTGACAGGCAATTTCCCATTCTAATTGATTGTGATCTGCACATGTGGGATATGGAGGCTGAAACTTTTTAACAGTTTCATCCATTTATGGGAAAAAGGAAATCAAACGATTGTGGAGAATGTGGGCATCGATCCCACTACCTCTTGCATGCTAAGCAAGCGCTCTACCATTTGAGCTAATTCCCCTGCAAGCTTTTTTTCCTCCCTGTGTTCACAGCGTACCGGACAAACTCTCAATATCCACCCCTTATGTCCTCTGTGTTTGTAGATTGTGGAGCCCGAATACTTGACAGTCACGGGCCTTGTTGACAAGGCCAGAAGCAGTCGGAGGGAACAAACAGTTGGTGTGGCATGAGGTTTTGGTGCTAATGGAGTGCACCTTTTTGCCAAAGAGAATCTCCAAAGTGTTTAATTGCAGCCTTAGAAGAGTTGGCTACAATCTTCCTTGATAGGCCGCAGTCTGTTCTTGTGCTTGAGTGTAGACACACGGATGGAAATACTGTCAGGATTGACATTCGTCGGCCATCTCAGAAGTGCTTCTTCTTTTCCTTTCGGCTGTTCCCTTTCAGGGGTCGCCACAGCGAATCATGTGCCTCCATCTAACCCTGTCCTCTGCATCCTCTTCACTCATACCAACTAACTTCATGTCCTCCCTTACTACATCCATAAATCTCCGCTTTGGTCTTCCTCTAGACCTCCTGCCTTGCAGCTCCAACCTATGTATCCATCTAAAGATATATTCACAAGCCATCTCAGAAGTGCATCGCCTGTATGATAAAGGATTGCGCGTCACCTTGACGAGGTCAGGGGAGGCATGAGGCATTTGGAGAATGTGGGTATTGATCCCACTACTTCTTGCATACAAAGCTAGTGCTTTACCATTTAAGCTAATTCCCTTGCAAAGGTACTTGGATATTAAATTCAGAGAGGAGATATTCTAGGTGTTCTTATTAAACCCTGCGAGGTGACCTAGAAATCCTGTAGGTCTGTCTTTGCTGATCAAAGTCTCGTCGCCCTTCCTTGCTTAATTGACGAGGTGGCCGAGTGGTTAAGGCGATGGACTGCTAATCCATTGTGCTCTGCACGCGTGGGTTGGAATCCCATCCTCGTCGCATGTCAGATTAAAGTGGTTTTAGACAAACACAGATAAAACCTTCTGCTGGACTTACAACATCCAATGGTAAACCAAATACTGTTTTGTGCAGAGAACTCGAGTGTGACAGTTGATGCAGAAATCAGACTGTTGACATGTGAGTGCAGGTGATTAAGCTCACTGGACAAGCAGCTTTGGAAGAGCTTCCTTGATAGGCTGCAGATAGGCTGTATAATAAGGTGTGTATTCCATGCTGCTCTGCCCACCGGGGCTACAAAACATTTGGTTCAGGTGTCACATTAATGTCGTCTAGTGAACAGGACACCACAGATACAAGGCCTGTGGAGACACATGCAGGCAGGGTCCCACACAAAACTGCTACTCAGTGGATATGTTCTCTTTTCCAAACATTCTCTGTTAAACCTAAATTTGGTAGTGTGTAAAAGTTCCAGGAAATCAGCAATTTCTGAAATGGCTGATCGCCCCCACTGATACTCGGTTGGAACTTCAGCAGAACGTTTTGACTGTGTGTACAAGCCTAAATGCATTGACTGGCTGCCATGTGTTTAGCTGATCAGACGGCAAACTGGTCGCCTTTTTAGCTGTACTGCTGACAGGCAATTTCCCATTCTAATTGATTGTGATCTGCACATGTGGGATATGGAGGCTGAAACTTTTTAACAGTTTCATCCATTTATGGGAAAAAGGAAATCAAACAATTGTGGAGAATGTGGGCATCAATCCCACTACCTCTTGCATGCTAAGCAAGCACTCTACCATCTGAGCTAATTCCCCTGCAAGCTTTTTTTCCTCCCTGTGTTCACAGGGCAGAATTTGCAAACGTACCGGACTAACTCTCAATATCCACCCCTTATGTCCTCTGTGTTTGTAGATTGTGGAGCCCGAATACTTGACAGTCACGGGCCTTGTTGACAAGGCCAGAAGCAGTCGGAGGGAACAAACAGTTGGTGTGGCATGAGGTTTTGGTGCTAATGGAGTGCACCTTTTGGCCAAAGAGAATCTCCAAAGTGTTTAATTGCAGCCTTAGAAGAGTTGGCTACAATCTTCCTTGATAGGCCGCAGTCTGTTCTTGTGCTTGAGTGTAGACACACGGATGGAAATTCTGTCAGGATTGACATTCGTCGGCCATCTCAGAAGTGCTTCTTCTTTTCCTTTCGGCTGTTCCCTTTCAGGGGTCGCCACAGCGAATCATGTGCGTCCATCTAACCCTGTCCTCTGCATCCTCTTCACTCATACCAACTAACTTCATGTCCTCCCTTACTACATCCATAAATCTCCGCTTTGGTCTTCCTCTAGACCTCCTGCCTTGCAGCTCCAACCTATGTATCCATCTAAAGATATATTCACAAGCCATCTCAGAAGTGCATCGCCTGTATGATAAAGGATTGCGCGTCACCTTGACGAGGTCAGGGGAGGCATGAGGCATTTGGAGAATGTGTGTATTGATCCCAGTACTTCTTGCATACAAAGCTAGTGCTTTACCATTTAAGCTAATTCCCTTGCAAAGGTACTTGGATATTAAATTCAGAGAGGAGATATTCTAGGTGTTCTTATTAAACCCTGCGAGGTGACCTAGAAATCCTGTAGGTCTGTCTTTGCTGATCAAAGTCTCGTCGCCCTTCCTTGCTTAATTGACGAGGTGGCCGAGTGGTTAAGGCGATGGACTGCTAATCCATTGTGCTCTGCACGCGTGGGTTCGAATCCCATCCTCGTCGCATGTCAGATTAAAGTGTTTTTAGACAAACACAGATAAAACCTTCTGCTGGACTTACAACATCCAATGGTAAACCAAATACTGTTTTGTGCAGAGAACTCGAGTGTGACAGTTGATGCAGAAATCAGACTGTTGACATGTGAGTGCAGGTGATTAAACTCACTGGACAAGCAGCTTTGGAAGAGCTTCCTTGATAGGCTGCAGATAGGCTGTATAATAAGGTGTATATTCCATGCTGCTCTGCCCACCGGGGCTACAAAACATTTCGTTCAGGTGTCACATTAATGTCGTCTAGTGAACAGGACACCACAGATACAAGGCCTGTAGAGACACATGCAGGCAGAGTCCCCCACAAAACTGCTACTCACTGGATATGTTCTCTTTTCCAACCATTCTCTGTTAACCCTGAATATGGTAGTGTGTAAAAGTTCAAGGAAATCAGTAATTTCTGAAATGGCTGATCGCCCCCACTGATACTCGGTTGGAACTTCAGCAGAACGTTTTGACTGTGTGTACAAGCCTAAATGCATTGACTGGCTGCCATGTGTTTAGCTGATCAGACGGCAAACTGGTCGCCTTTTTAGCTGTACTGCTGACAGGCAATTTCCCATTCTAATTGATTGTGATCTGCACATGTGGGATATGGAGGCTGAAACTTTTTAACAGTTTCATCCATTTATGGGAAAAAGGAAATCAAACAATTGTGGAGAATGTGGGCATCAATCCCACTACCTCTTGCATGCTAAGCAAGCGCTCTACCATCTGAGCTAATTCCCCTGCAAGCTTTTTTTCCTCCCTGTGTTCACAGCGTACCGGACAAACTCTCAATATCCACCCCTTATGTCCTCTGTGTTTGTAGATTGTGGAGCCCGAATACTTGACAGTCACGGGCCTTGTTGACAAGGCCAGAAGCAGTCGGAGGGAACAAACAGTTGGTGTGGCATGAGGTTTTGGTGCTAATGGAGTGCACCTTTTGGCCAATGAGAATCTCCAAAGTGTTTAATTGCAGCCTTAGAAGAGTTGGCTACAATCTTCCTTGATAGGCCGCAGTCTGTTCTTGTGCTTGAGTGTAGACACACGGATGGAAATACTGTCAGGATTGACATTCGTCGGCCATCTCAGAAGTGCTTCTTCTTTTCCTTTCGGCTGTTCCCTTTCAGGGGTCGCCACAGCGAATCATGTGCCTCCATCTAACCCTGTCCTCTGCATCCTCTTCACTCATACCAACTAACTTCATGTCCTCCCTTACTACATCCATAAATCTCCGCTTTGGTCTTCCTCTAGACCTCCTGCCTTGCAGCTCCAACCTATGTATCCATCTAAAGATATATTCACAAGCCATCTCAGAAGTGCATCGCCTGTATGATAAAGGATTGCGCGTCACCTTGACGAGGTCAGGGGAGGCATGAGGCATTTGGAGAATGTGGGTATTGATCCCAGTACTTCTTGCATACAAAGCTAGTGCTTTACCATTTAAGCTAATTCCCTTGCAAAGGTACTTGGATATTAAATTCAGAGAGGAGATATTCTAGGTGTTCTTATTAAACCCTGCGAGGTGACCTAGAAATCCTGTAGGTCTGTCTTTGCTGATCAAAGTCTCGTCGCCCTTCCTTGCTTAATTGACGAGGTGGCCGAGTGGTTAAGGCGATGGACTGCTAATCCATTGTGCTCTGCACGTGTGGGTTAGAATCCCATCCTCGTCGCATGTCAGATTAAAGTGTTTTTAGACAAACACAGATAAAACCTTCTGCTGGACTTACAACATCCAATGGTAAACCAAATACTGTTTTGTGCAGAGAACTCGAGTGTGACAGTTGATGCAGAAATCAGACTGTTGACATGTGAGTGCAGGTGATTAAGCTCACTGGACAAGCAGCTTTGGAAGAGCTTCCTTGATAGGCTGCAGATAGGCTGTATAATAAGGTGTGTATTCCATGCTGCTCTGCCCACCGGGGCTACAAAACATTTGGTTCAGGTGTCACATTAATGTCGTCTAGTGAACAGGACACCACAGATACAAGGCCTGTAGAGACACATGCAGGCAGAGTCCCCCACAAAACTGCTACTCACTGGATATGTTCTCTTTTCCAACCATTCTCTGTTAAACCTAAATATGGTAGTGTGTAAAAGTTCCAGGAAATCAGCAATTTCTGAAATGGCTGATTGCCCCCACTGATACTCGGTTGGAACTTCAGCAGAACGTTTTGACTGTGTGTACAAGCCTAAATGCATTGACTGGCTGCCATGTGTTTAGCTGATCAGACGGCAAACTGGTCGCCTTTTTAGCTGTACTGCTGACAGGCAATTTCCCATTCTAATTGATTGTGATCTGCACATGTGGGATATGGAGGCTGAAACTTTTTAACAGTTTCATCCATTTATGGGAAAAAGGAAATCAAACGATTGTGGAGAATGTGGGCATCGATCCCACTACCTCTTGCATGCTAAGCAAGCGCTCTACCATTTGAGCTAATTCCCCTGCAAGCTTTTTTTCCTCCCTGTGTTCACAGCGTACCGGACAAACTCTCAATATCCACCCCTTATGTCCTCTGTGTTTGTAGATTGTGGAGCCCGAATACTTGACAGTCACGGGCCTTGTTGACAAGGCCAGAAGCAGTCGGAGGGAACAAACAGTTGGTGTGGCATGAGGTTTTGGTGCTAATGGAGTGCACCTTTTGGCCAAAGAGAATCTCCAAAGTGTTTAATTGCAGCCTTAGAAGAGTTGGCTACAATCTTCCTTGATAGGCCGCAGTCTGTTCTTGTGCTTGAGTGTAGACACACGGATGGAAATACTGTCAGGATTGACATTCGTCGGCCATCTCAGAAGTGCTTCTTCTTTTCCTTTCGGCTGTTCCCTTTCAGGGGTCGCCACAGCGAATCATGTGCCTCCATCTAACCCTGTCCTCTGCATCCTCTTCACTCATACCAACTAACTTCATGTCCTCCCTTACTACATCCATAAATCTCCGCTTTGGTCTTCCTCTAGACCTCCTGCCTTGCAGCTCCAACCTATGTATCCATCTAAAGATATATTCACAAGCCATCTCAGAAGTGCATCGCCTGTATGATAAAGGATTGCGCGTCACCTTGACGAGGTCAGGGGAGGCATGAGGCATTTGGAGAATGTGGGTATTGATCCCAGTACTTCTTGCATACAAAGCTAGTGCTTTACCATTTAAGCTAATTCCCTTGCAAAGGTACTTGGATATTAAATTCAGAGAGGAGATATTCTAGGTGTTCTTATTAAACCCTGCGAGGTGACCTAGAAATCCTGTAGGTCTGTCTTTGCTGATCAAAGTCTCGTCGCCCTTCCTTGCTTAATTGACGAGGTGGCCGAGTGGTTAAGGCGATGGACTGCTAATCCATTGTGCTCTGCACGCGTGGGTTCGAATCCCATCCTCGTCGCATGTCAGATTAAAGTGTTTTTAGACAAACACAGATAAAACCTTCTGCTGGACTTACAACATCCAATGGTAAACCAAATACTGTTTTGTGCAGAGAACTCGAGTGTGACAGTTGATGCAGAAATCAGACTGTTGACATGTGAGTGCAGGTGATTAAGCTCACTGGACAAGCAGCTTTGGAAGAGCTTCCTTGATAGGCTGCAGATAGGCTGTATAATAAGGTGTGTATTCCATGCTGCTCTGCCCACCGGGGCTACAAAACATTTGGTTCAGGTGTCACATTAATGTCGTCTAGTGAACAGGACACCACAGATACAAGGCCTGTAGAGACACATGCAGGCAGAGTCCCCCACAAAACTGCTACTCACTGGATATGTTCTCTTTTCCAACCATTCTCTGTTAACCCTAAATATGGTAGTGTGTAAAAGTTCCATGAAATCAGCAATTTCTGAAATGGCTGATCGCCCCCACTGATACTCGGTTGGAACTTCAGCAGAACGTTTTGACTGTGTGTACAAGCCTAAATGCATTGACTGGCTGCCATGTGTTTAGCTGATGAGACGGCAAACTGGTCGCCTTTTTAGCTGTACTGCTGACAGGCACTTTCCCATTCTAATTGATTGTGATCTGCACATGTGGGATATGGAGGCTGAAACTTTTTAACAGTTTCATCCATTTATGGGAAAAAGGAAATCAAACGATTGTGGAGAATGTGGGCATCGATCCCACTACCTCTTGCATGCTAAGCAAGCGCTCTACCATTTGAGCTAATTCCCCTGCAAGCTTTTTTTCCTCCCTGTGTTCACAGCGTACCGGACAAACTCTCAATATCCACCCCTTATGTCCTCTGTGTTTGTAGATTGTGGAGCCCGAATACTTGACAGTCACGGGCCTTGTTGACAAGGCCAGAAGCAGTCGGAGGGAACAAACAGTTGGTGTGGCATGAGGTTTTGGTGCTAATGGAGTGCACCTTTTGGCCAAAGAGAATCTCCAAAGTGTTTAATTGCAGCCTTAGAAGAGTTGGCTACAATCTTCCTTGATAGGCCGCAGTCTGTTCTTGTGCTTGAGTGTAGACACACGGATGGAAATACTGTCAGGATTGACATTCGTCGGCCATCTCAGAAGTGCTTCTTCTTTTCCTTTTGGCTGTTCCCTTTCAGGGGTCGCCACAGCGAATCATGTGCGTCCATCTAACCCTGTCCTCTGCATCCTCTTCACTCATACCAACTAACTTCATGTCCTCCCTTACTACATCCATAAATCTCCGCTTTGGTCTTCCTCTAGACCTCCTGCCTTGCAGCTCCAACCTATGTATCCATCTAAAGATATATTCACAAGCCATCTCAGAAGTGCATCGCCTGTATGATAAAGGATTGCGCGTCACCTTGACGAGGTCAGGGGAGGCATGAGGCATTTGGAGAATGTGGGTATTGATCCCAGTACTTCTTGCATACAAAGCTAGTGCTTTACCATTTAAGCTAATTCCCTTGCAAAGGTACTTGGATATTAAATTCAGAGAGGAGATATTCTAGGTGTTCTTATTAAACCCTGCGAGGTGACCTAGAAATCCTGTAGGTCTGTCTTTGCTGATCAAAGTCTCGTCGCCCTTCCTTGCTTAATTGACAAGGTGGCTGAGTGGTTAAGGCGATGGACTGCTAATCCATTGCGCTCTGCACGCGTGGGTTCGAATCCCATCCTCGTCGCATGTCAGATTAAAGTGTTTTTAGACAAACACAGATAAAACCTTCTGCTGGACTTACAACATCCAATGGTAAACCAAATACTGTTTTGTGCAGAGTACTCGAGTGTGACAGTTGATGCAGAAATCAGACTGTTGACATGTGAGTGCAGGTGATTAAGCTCACTGGACAAGCAGCTTTGGAAGAGCTTCCTTGATAGGCTGCAGATAGGCTGTATAATAAGGTGTGTATTCCATGCTGCTCTGCCCACCGGGGCTACAAAACATTTGGTTCAGGTGTCACATTAATGTCGTCTAGTGAACAGGACACCACAGATACAAGGCCTGTAGAGACACATGCAGGCAGAGTCCCCCACAAAACTGCTACTCACTGGATATGTTCTCTTTTCCAACCATTCTCTGTTAACCCTAAATATGGTAGTGTGTAAAAGTTCCATGAAATCAGCAATTTCTGAAATGGCTGATCGCCCCCACTGATACTCGGTTGGAACTTCAGCAGAACGTTTTGACTGTGTGTACAAGCCTAAATGCATTGACTGGCTGCCATGTGTTTAGCTGATGAGACGGCAAACTGGTCGCCTTTTTAGCTGTACTGCTGACAGGCACTTTCCCATTCTAATTGATTGTGATCTGCACATGTGGGATATGGAGGCTGAAACTTTTTAACAGTTTCATCCATTTATGGGAAAAAGGAAATCAAACGATTGTGGAGAATGTGGGCATCGATCCCACTACCTCTTGCATGCTAAGCAAGCGCTCTACCATTTGAGCTAATTCCCCTGCAAGCTTTTTTTCCTCCCTGTGTTCACAGCGTACCGGACAAACTCTCAATATCCACCCCTTATGTCCTCTGTGTTTGTAGATTGTGGAGCCCGAATACTTGACAGTCACGGGCCTTGTTGACAAGGCCAGAAGCAGTCGGAGGGAACAAACAGTTGGTGTGGCATGAGGTTTTGGTGCTAATGGAGTGCACCTTTTGGCCAAAGAGAATCTCCAAAGTGTTTAATTGCAGCCTTAGAAGAGTTGGCTACAATCTTCCTTGATAGGCCGCAGTCTGTTCTTGTGCTTGAGTGTAGACACACGGATGGAAATACTGTCAGGATTGACATTCGTCGGCCATCTCAGAAGTGCTTCTTCTTTTCCTTTTGGCTGTTCCCTTTCAGGGGTCGCCACAGCGAATCATGTGCGTCCATCTAACCCTGTCCTCTGCATCCTCTTCACTCATACCAACTAACTTCATGTCCTCCCTTACTACATCCATAAATCTCCGCTTTGGTCTTCCTCTAGACCTCCTGCCTTGCAGCTCCAACCTATGTATCCATCTAAAGATATATTCACAAGCCATCTCAGAAGTGCATCGCCTGTATGATAAAGGATTGCGCGTCACCTTGACGAGGTCAGGGGAGGCATGAGGCATTTGGAGAATGTGGGTATTGATCCCAGTACTTCTTGCATACAAAGCTAGTGCTTTACCATTTAAGCTAATTCCCTTGCAAAGGTACTTGGATATTAAATTCAGAGAGGAGATATTCTAGGTGTTCTTATTAAACCCTGCGAGGTGACCTAGAAATCCTGTAGGTCTGTCTTTGCTGATCAAAGTCTCGTCGCCCTTCCTTGCTTAATTGACAAGGTGGCTGAGTGGTTAAGGCGATGGACTGCTAATCCATTGCGCTCTGCACGCGTGGGTTCGAATCCCATCCTCGTCGCATGTCAGATTAAAGTGTTTTTAGACAAACACAGATAAAACCTTCTGCTGGACTTACAACATCCAATGGTAAACCAAATACTGTTTTGTGCAGAGTACTCGAGTGTGACAGTTGATGCAGAAATCAGACTGTTGACATGTGAGTGCAGGTGATTAAGCTCACTGGACAAGCAGCTTTGGAAGAGCTTCCTTGATAGGCTGCAGATAGGCTGTATAATAAGGTGTGTATTCCATGCTGCTCTGCCCACCGGGGCTACAAAACATTTGGTTCAGGTGTCACATTAATGTCGTCTAGTGAACAGGACACCACAGATACAAGGCCTGTAGAGACACATGCAGGCAGAGTCCCCCACAAAACTGCTACTCACTGGATATGTTCTCTTTTCCAACCATTCTCTGTTAACCCTAAATATGGTAGTGTGTAAAAGTTCCATGAAATCAGCAATTTCTGAAATGGCTGATCGCCCCCACTGATACTCGGTTGGAACTTCAGCAGAACGTTTTGACTGTGTGTACAAGCCTAAATGCACTGCTAGTGCTTTACCATTTAAGCTAATTCCCTTGCAAAGGTACTTGGATATTAAATTCAGAGAGGAGATATTCTAGGTGTTCTTATTAAACCCTGCGATGTGACCTAGAAATCCTGTAGGTCTGTCTTTGCTGATCAAAGTCTCGTCGCCCTTCCTTGCTTAATTGACGAGGTGGCCGAGTGGTTTAGGCGATGGACTGCTAATCCATTGTGCTCTGCATGCGTGGGTTGGAATCCCATCCTCGTCGCATGTCAGATTAAAGTGGTTTTAGACAAACACAGATAAAACCTTCTGCTGGACTTACAACATCCAATGGTAAACCAAATACTGTTTTGTGCAGAGAACTCGAGTGTGACAGTTGATGCAGAAATCAGACTGTTGACATGTGAGTGCAGGTGATTAAGCTCATTGGACAAGCAGCTTTGGAAGAGCTTCCTTGATAGGCTGCAGATAGGCTGTATAATAAGGTGTGTACTCCATGCTGCTCTGCCCACCGGGGCTACAAAACATTTGGTTCAGGTGTCACATTAATGTCGTCTAGTGAACAGGACACCACAGATACAAGGCCTGTAGAGACACATGCAGGCAGAGTCCCCCACAAAACTGCTACTCACTGGATATGTTCTCTTTTCCAACCATTCTCTGTTAAACCTAAATATGGTAGTGTGTAAAAGTTCCAGGAAATCAGCAATTTCTGAAATGGCTGATCGCCCCCACTGATACTCGGTTGGAACTTCAGCAGAACGTTTTGACTGTGTGTACAAGCCTAAATGCACTGCTAGTGCTTTACCATTTAAGCTAATTCCCTTGCAAAGGTACTTGGATATTAAATTCAGAGAGGAGATATTCTAGGTGTTCTTATTAAACCCTGCGATGTGACCTAGAAATCCTGTAGGTCTGTCTTTGCTGATCAAAGTCTCGTCGCCCTTCCTTGCTTAATTGACGAGGTGGCCGAGTGGTTAAGGCGATGGACTGCTAATCCATTGTGCTCTGCACGCGTGGGTTAGAATCCCATCCTTGTCGCATGTCAGATTAAAGTGTTTTTAGACAAACACAGATAAAACCTTCTGCTGGACTTACAACATCCAATGGTAAACCAAATACTGTTTTGTGCAGAGAACTCGAGTGTGACAGTTGATGCAGAAATCAGACTGTTGACATGTGAGTGCAGGTGATTAAGCTCACTGGACAAGCAGCTTTGGAAGAGCTTCCTTGATAGGCTGCAGATAGGCTGTATAATAAGGTGTGTATTCCATGCTGCTCTGCCCACCGGGGCTACAAAACATTTGGTTCAGGTGTCACATTAATGTCGTCTAGTGAACAGGACACCACAGATACAAGGCCTGTAGAGAAACATGCAGGCAGAGTCCCCCACAAAACTGCTACTCACTGGATATGTTCTCTTTTCCAACCATTCTCTGTTAAACCTAAATATGGTAGTGTGTAAAAGTTCCAGGAAATCAGCAAATTCTGAAATGGCTGATCGCCCCCACTGATACTCGGTTGGAACTTCAGCAGAACGTTTTGACTGTGTGTACAAGCCTAAATGCATTGACTGGCTGCCATGTGTTTAGCTGATCAGACGGCAAACTGGTCGCCTTTTTAGCTGTACTGCTGACAGGCAATTTCCCATTCTAATTGATTGTGATCTGCACATGTGGGATATGGAGGCTGAAACTTTTTAACAGTTTCATCCATTTATGGGAAAAATGAAATCAAACGATTGTGGAGAATGTGGGCATCGATCCCACTACCTCTTGCATGCTAAGCAAGCGCTCTACCATTTGAGCTAATTCCCCTGCAAGCTTTTTTTCCTCCCTGTGTTCACAGCGTACCGGACAAACTCTCAATATCCACCCCTTATGTCCTCTGTGTTTGTAGATTGTGGAGCCCGAATACTTGACAGTCACGGGCCTTGTTGACAAGGCCAGAAGCAGTCGGAGGGAACAAACAGTTGGTGTGGCATGAGGTTTTGGTGCTAATGGAGTGCACCTTTTTGCCAAAGAGAATCTCCAAAGTGTTTAATTGCAGCCTTAGAAGAGTTGGCTACAATCTTCCTTGATAGGCCGCAGTCTGTTCTTGTGCTTGAGTGTAGACACACGGATGGAAATACTGTCAGGATTGACATTCGTCGGCCATCTCAGAAGTGCTTCTTCTTTTCCTTTCGGCTGTTCCCTTTCAGGGGTCGCCACAGCGAATCATGTGCCTCCATCTAACCCTGTCCTCTGCATCCTCTTCACTCATACCAACTAACTTCATGTCCTCCCTTACTACATCCATAAATCTCCGCTTTGGTCTTCCTCTAGACCTCCTGCCTTGCAGCTCCAACCTATGTATCCATCTAAAGATATATTCACAAGCCATCTCAGAAGTGCATCGCCTGTATGATAAAGGATTGCGCGTCACCTTGACGAGATCAGGGGAGGCATGAGGCATTTGGAGAATGTGGGTATTGATCCCAGTACTTCTTGCATACAAAGCTAGTGCTTTACCATTTAAGCTAATTCCTTTGCAAAGGTACTTGGATATTAAATTCAGAGAGGAGATATTCTAGGTGTTCTTATTAAACCCTGCGAGGTGACCTAGAAATCCTGTAGGTCTGTCTTTGCTGATCAAAGTCTCGTCGCCCTTCCTTGCTTAATTGACGAGGTGGCCGAGTGGTTAAGGCGATGGACTGCTAATCCATTGTGCTCTGCACGCGTGGGTTTGAATCCCATCCTCGTCGCATGTCAGATTAAAGTGTTTTTAGACAAACACAGAAAAAACCTTCTGCTGGACTTACAACATCCAATGGTAAACCAAATACTGTTTTGTGCAGAGAACTCGAGTGTGACAGTTGATGCAGAAATCAGACTGTTGACATGTGAGTGCAGGTGATTAAGCTCACTGGACAAGCAGCTTTGGAAGAGCTTCCTTGATAGGCTGCAGATAGGCTGTATAATAAGGTGTGTATTCCAAGCTGCTCTGCCCACCGGGGCTACAAAACATTTGGTTCAGGTGTCACATTAATGTCGTCTAGTGAACAGGACACCACAGATACAAGGCCTGTAGAGACACATGCAGGCAGAGTCCCCCACAAAACTGCTACTCACTGGATATGTTCTCTTTTCCAACCATTCTCTGTTAAACCTAAATATGGTAGTGTGTAAAAGTTCCAGGAAATCAGCAATTTCTGAAATGGCTGATCGCCCCCACTGATACTCGGTTGGAACTTCAGCAGAACGTTTTGACTGTGTGTACAAGCCTAAATGCATTGACTGGCTGCCATGTGTTTAGCTGATCAGACGGCAAACTGGTCGCCTTTTTAGCTGTACTGCTGACAGGCAATTTCCCATTCTAATTGATTGTGATCTGCACATGTGGGATATGGAGGCTGAAACTTTTTAACAGTTTCATCCATTTATGGGAAAAAGGAAATCAAACGATTGTGGAGAATGTGGGCATCGATCCCACTACCTCTTGCATGCTAAGCAAGCGCTCTACCATTTGAGCTAATTCCCCTGCAAGCTTTTTTTCCTCCCTGTGTTCACAGCGTACCGGACAAACTCTCAATATCCACCCCTTATGTCCTCTGTGTTTGTAGATTGTGGAGCCCGAATACTTGACAGTCACGGGCCTTGTTGACAAGGCCAGAAGCAGTCGGAGGGAACAAACAGTTGGTGTGGCATGAGGTTTTGGTGCTAATGGAGTGCACCTTTTTGCCAAAGAGAATCTCCAAAGTGTTTAATTGCAGCCTTAGAAGAGTTGGCTACAATCTTCCTTGATAGGCCACAGTCTGTTCTTGTGCTTGAGTGTAGACACACGGATGGAAATACTGTCAGGATTGACATTCGTCGGCCATCTCAGAAGTGCTTCTTCTTTTCCTTTCGGCTGTTCCCTTTCAGGGGTCGCCATAGCGAATCATGTGCCTCCATCTAACCCTGTCCTCTGCATCCTCTTCACTCATACCAACTAACTTCATGTCCTCCCTTACTACATCCATAAATCTCCGCTTTGGTCTTCCTCTAGACCTCCTGCCTTGCAGCTCCAACCTATGTATCCATCTAAAGATATATTCACAAGCCATCTCAGAAGTGCATCGCCTGTATGATAAAGGATTGCGCGTCACCTTGACGAGGTCAGGGGAGGCATGAGGCATTTGGAGAATGTGGGTATTGATCCCACTACTTCTTGCATACAAAGCTAGTGCTTTACCATTTAAGCTAATTCCCTTGCAAAGGTACTTGGATATTAAATTCAGAGAGGAGATATTCTAGGTGTTCTTATTAAACCCTGCGAGGTGACCTAGAAATCCTGTAGGTCTGTCTTTGCTGATCAAAGTCTCGTCGCCCTTCCTTGCTTAATTGACGAGGTGGCCGAGTGGTTAAGGCGATGGACTGCTAATCCATTGTGCTCTGCACGCGTGGGTTGGAATCCCATCCTCGTCGCATGTCAGATTAAAGTGGTTTTAGACAAACACAGATAAAACCTTCTGCTGGACTTACAACATCCAATGGTAAACCAAATACTGTTTTGTGCAGAGAACTCGAGTGTGACAGTTGATGCAGAAATCAGACTGTTGACATGTGAGTGCAGGTGATTAAGCTCACTGGACAAGCAGCTTTGGAAGAGCTTCCTTGATAGGCTGCAGATAGGCTGTATAATAAGGTGTGTATTCCATGCTGCTCTGCCCACCGGGGCTACAAAACATTTGGTTCAGGTGTCACATTAATGTCGTCTAGTGAACAGGACACCACAGATACAAGGCCTGTGGAGACACATGCAGGCAGGGTCCCACACAAAACTGCTACTCAGTGGATATGTTCTCTTTTCCAAACATTCTCTGTTAAACCTAAATTTGGTAGTGTGTAAAAGTTCCAGGAAATCAGCAATTTCTGAAATGGCTGATCGCCCCCACTGATACTCGGTTGGAACTTCAGCAGAACGTTTTGACTGTGTGTACAAGCCTAAATGCATTGACTGGCTGCCATGTGTTTAGCTGATCAGACGGCAAACTGGTCGCCTTTTTAGCTGTACTGCTGACAGGCAATTTCCCATTCTAATTGATTGTGATCTGCACATGTGGGATATGGAGGCTGAAACTTTTTAACAGTTTCATCCATTTATGGGAAAAAGGAAATCAAACAATTGTGGAGAATGTGGGCATCAATCCCACTACCTCTTGCATGCTAAGCAAGCACTCTACCATCTGAGCTAATTCCCCTGCAAGCTTTTTTTCCTCCCTGTGTTCACAGGGCAGAATTTGCAAACGTACCGGACTAACTCTCAATATCCACCCCTTATGTCCTCTGTGTTTGTAGATTGTGGAGCCCGAATACTTGACAGTCACGGGCCTTGTTGACAAGGCCAGAAGCAGTCGGAGGGAACAAACAGTTGGTGTGGCATGAGGTTTTGGTGCTAATGGAGTGCACCTTTTGGCCAAAGAGAATCTCCAAAGTGTTTAATTGCAGCCTTAGAAGAGTTGGCTACAATCTTCCTTGATAGGCCGCAGTCTGTTCTTGTGCTTGAGTGTAGACACACGGATGGAAATTCTGTCAGGATTGACATTCGTCGGCCATCTCAGAAGTGCTTCTTCTTTTCCTTTCGGCTGTTCCCTTTCAGGGGTCGCCACAGCGAATCATGTGCGTCCATCTAACCCTGTCCTCTGCATCCTCTTCACTCATACCAACTAACTTCATGTCCTCCCTTACTACATCCATAAATCTCCGCTTTGGTCTTCCTCTAGACCTCCTGCCTTGCAGCTCCAACCTATGTATCCATCTAAAGATATATTCACAAGCCATCTCAGAAGTGCATCGCCTGTATGATAAAGGATTGCGCGTCACCTTGACGAGGTCAGGGGAGGCATGAGGCATTTGGAGAATGTGTGTATTGATCCCAGTACTTCTTGCATACAAAGCTAGTGCTTTACCATTTAAGCTAATTCCCTTGCAAAGGTACTTGGATATTAAATTCAGAGAGGAGATATTCTAGGTGTTCTTATTAAACCCTGCGAGGTGACCTAGAAATCCTGTAGGTCTGTCTTTGCTGATCAAAGTCTCGTCGCCCTTCCTTGCTTAATTGACGAGGTGGCCGAGTGGTTAAGGCGATGGACTGCTAATCCATTGTGCTCTGCACGCGTGGGTTCGAATCCCATCCTCGTCGCATGTCAGATTAAAGTGTTTTTAGACAAACACAGATAAAACCTTCTGCTGGACTTACAACATCCAATGGTAAACCAAATACTGTTTTGTGCAGAGAACTCGAGTGTGACAGTTGATGCAGAAATCAGACTGTTGACATGTGAGTGCAGGTGATTAAACTCACTGGACAAGCAGCTTTGGAAGAGCTTCCTTGATAGGCTGCAGATAGGCTGTATAATAAGGTGTGTATTCCATGCTGCTCTGCCCACCGGGGCTACAAAACATTTCGTTCAGGTGTCACATTAATGTCGTCTAGTGAACAGGACACCACAGATACAAGGCCTGTAGAGACACATGCAGGCAGAGTCCCCCACAAAACTGCTACTCACTGGATATGTTCTCTTTTCCAACCATTCTCTGTTAACCCTGAATATGGTAGTGTGTAAAAGTTCAAGGAAATCAGTAATTTCTGAAATGGCTGATCGCCCCCACTGATACTCGGTTGGAACTTCAGCAGAACGTTTTGACTGTGTGTACAAGCCTAAATGCATTGACTGGCTGCCATGTGTTTAGCTGATCAGACGGCAAACTGGTCGCCTTTTTAGCTGTACTGCTGACAGGCAATTTCCCATTCTAATTGATTGTGATCTGCACATGTGGGATATGGAGGCTGAAACTTTTTAACAGTTTCATCCATTTATGGGAAAAAGGAAATCAAACAATTGTGGAGAATGTGGGCATCAATCCCACTACCTCTTGCATGCTAAGCAAGCGCTCTACCATCTGAGCTAATTCCCCTGCAAGCTTTTTTTCCTCCCTGTGTTCACAGCGTACCGGACAAACTCTCAATATCCACCCCTTATGTCCTCTGTGTTTGTAGATTGTGGAGCCCGAATACTTGACAGTCACGGGCCTTGTTGACAAGGCCAGAAGCAGTCGGAGGGAACAAACAGTTGGTGTGGCATGAGGTTTTGGTGCTAATGGAGTGCACCTTTTGGCCAATGAGAATCTCCAAAGTGTTTAATTGCAGCCTTAGAAGAGTTGGCTACAATCTTCCTTGATAGGCCGCAGTCTGTTCTTGTGCTTGAGTGTAGACACACGGATGGAAATACTGTCAGGATTGACATTCGTCGGCCATCTCAGAAGTGCTTCTTCTTTTCCTTTCGGCTGTTCCCTTTCAGGGGTCGCCACAGCGAATCATGTGCCTCCATCTAACCCTGTCCTCTGCATCCTCTTCACTCATACCAACTAACTTCATGTCCTCCCTTACTACATCCATAAATCTCCGCTTTGGTCTTCCTCTAGACCTCCTGCCTTGCAGCTCCAACCTATGTATCCATCTAAAGATATATTCACAAGCCATCTCAGAAGTGCATCGCCTGTATGATAAAGGATTGCGCGTCACCTTGACGAGGTCAGGGGAGGCATGAGGCATTTGGAGAATGTGGGTATTGATCCCACTACTTCTTGCATACAAAGCTAGTGCTTTACCATTTAAGCTAATTCCCTTGCAAAGGTACTTGGATATTAAATTCAGAGAGGAGATATTCTAGGTGTTCTTATTAAACCCTGCGAGGTGACCTAGAAATCCTGTAGGTCTGTCTTTGCTGATCAAAGTCTCGTCGCCCTTCCTTGCTTAATTGACGAGGTGGCCGAGTGGTTAAGGCGATGGACTGCTAATCCATTGTGCTCTGCACGTGTGGGTTAGAATCCCATCCTCGTCGCATGTCAGATTAAAGTGTTTTTAGACAAACACAGATAAAACCTTCTGCTGGACTTACAACATCCAATGGTAAACCAAATACTGTTTTGTGCAGAGAACTCGAGTGTGACAGTTGATGCAGAAATCAGACTGTTGACATGTGAGTGCAGGTGATTAAGCTCACTGGACAAGCAGCTTTGGAAGAGCTTCCTTGATAGGCTGCAGATAGGCTGTATAATAAGGTGTGTATTCCATGCTGCTCTGCCCACCGGGGCTACAAAACATTTGGTCCAGGTGTCACATTAATGTCGTCTAGTGAACAGGACACCACAGATACAAGGCCTGTAGAGACACATGCAGGCAGAGTCCCCCACAAAACTGCTACTCACTGGATATGTTCTCTTTTCCAACCATTCTCTGTTAAACCTAAATATGGTAGTGTGTAAAAGTTCCAGGAAATCAGCAATTTCTGAAATGGCTGATTGCCCCCACTGATACTCGGTTGGAACTTCAGCAGAACGTTTTGACTGTGTGTACAAGCCTAAATGCACTGCTAGTGCTTTACCATTTAAGCTAATTCCCTTGCAAAGGTACTTGGATATTAAATTCAGAGAGGAGATATTCTAGGTGTTCTTATTAAACCCTGCGATGTGACCTAGAAATCCTGTAGGTCTGTCTTTGCTGATCAAAGTCTCGTCGCCCTTCCTTGCTTAATTGACGAGGTGGCCGAGTGGTTTAGGCGATGGACTGCTAATCCATTGTGCTCTGCATGCGTGGGTTGGAATCCCATCCTCGTCGCATGTCAGATTAAAGTGGTTTTAGACAAACACAGATAAAACCTTCTGCTGGACTTACAACATCCAATGGTAAACCAAATACTGTTTTGTGCAGAGAACTCGAGTGTGACAGTTGATGCAGAAATCAGACTGTTGACATGTGAGTGCAGGTGATTAAGCTCATTGGACAAGCAGCTTTGGAAGAGCTTCCTTGATAGGCTGCAGATAGGCTGTATAATAAGGTGTGTACTCCATGCTGCTCTGCCCACCGGGGCTACAAAACATTTGGTTCAGGTGTCACATTAATGTCGTCTAGTGAACAGGACACCACAGATACAAGGCCTGTAGAGACACATGCAGGCAGAGTCCCCCACAAAACTGCTACTCACTGGATATGTTCTCTTTTCCAACCATTCTCTGTTAAACCTAAATATGGTAGTGTGTAAAAGTTCCAGGAAATCAGCAATTTCTGAAATGGCTGATCGCCCCCACTGATACTCGGTTGGAACTTCAGCAGAACGTTTTGACTGTGTGTACAAGCCTAAATGCACTGCTAGTGCTTTACCATTTAAGCTAATTCCCTTGCAAAGGTACTTGGATATTAAATTCAGAGAGGAGATATTCTAGGTGTTCTTATTAAACCCTGCGATGTGACCTAGAAATCCTGTAGGTCTGTCTTTGCTGATCAAAGTCTCGTCGCCCTTCCTTGCTTAATTGACGAGGTGGCCGAGTGGTTAAGGCGATGGACTGCTAATCCATTGTGCTCTGCACGCGTGGGTTAGAATCCCATCCTTGTCGCATGTCAGATTAAAGTGTTTTTAGACAAACACAGATAAAACCTTCTGCTGGACTTACAACATCCAATGGTAAACCAAATACTGTTTTGTGCAGAGAACTCGAGTGTGACAGTTGATGCAGAAATCAGACTGTTGACATGTGAGTGCAGGTGATTAAGCTCACTGGACAAGCAGCTTTGGAAGAGCTTCCTTGATAGGCTGCAGATAGGCTGTATAATAAGGTGTGTATTCCATGCTGCTCTGCCCACCGGGGCTACAAAACATTTGGTTCAGGTGTCACATTAATGTCGTCTAGTGAACAGGACACCACAGATACAAGGCCTGTAGAGAAACATGCAGGCAGAGTCCCCCACAAAACTGCTACTCACTGGATATGTTCTCTTTTCCAACCATTCTCTGTTAAACCTAAATATGGTAGTGTGTAAAAGTTCCAGGAAATCAGCAAATTCTGAAATGGCTGATCGCCCCCACTGATACTCGGTTGGAACTTCAGCAGAACGTTTTGACTGTGTGTACAAGCCTAAATGCATTGACTGGCTGCCATGTGTTTAGCTGATCAGACGGCAAACTGGTCGCCTTTTTAGCTGTACTGCTGACAGGCAATTTCCCATTCTAATTGATTGTGATCTGCACATGTGGGATATGGAGGCTGAAACTTTTTAACAGTTTCATCCATTTATGGGAAAAATGAAATCAAACGATTGTGGAGAATGTGGGCATCGATCCCACTACCTCTTGCATGCTAAGCAAGCGCTCTACCATTTGAGCTAATTCCCCTGCAAGCTTTTTTTCCTCCCTGTGTTCACAGCGTACCGGACAAACTCTCAATATCCACCCCTTATGTCCTCTGTGTTTGTAGATTGTGGAGCCCGAATACTTGACAGTCACGGGCCTTGTTGACAAGGCCAGAAGCAGTCGGAGGGAACAAACAGTTGGTGTGGCATGAGGTTTTGGTGCTAATGGAGTGCACCTTTTTGCCAAAGAGAATCTCCAAAGTGTTTAATTGCAGCCTTAGAAGAGTTGGCTACAATCTTCCTTGATAGGCCGCAGTCTGTTCTTGTGCTTGAGTGTAGACACACGGATGGAAATACTGTCAGGATTGACATTCGTCGGCCATCTCAGAAGTGCTTCTTCTTTTCCTTTCGGCTGTTCCCTTTCAGGGGTCGCCACAGCGAATCATGTGCCTCCATCTAACCCTGTCCTCTGCATCCTCTTCACTCATACCAACTAACTTCATGTCCTCCCTTACTACATCCATAAATCTCCGCTTTGGTCTTCCTCTAGACCTCCTGCCTTGCAGCTCCAACCTATGTATCCATCTAAAGATATATTCACAAGCCATCTCAGAAGTGCATCGCCTGTATGATAAAGGATTGCGCGTCACCTTGACGAGATCAGGGGAGGCATGAGGCATTTGGAGAATGTGGGTATTGATCCCAGTACTTCTTGCATACAAAGCTAGTGCTTTACCATTTAAGCTAATTCCTTTGCAAAGGTACTTGGATATTAAATTCAGAGAGGAGATATTCTAGGTGTTCTTATTAAACCCTGCGAGGTGACCTAGAAATCCTGTAGGTCTGTCTTTGCTGATCAAAGTCTCGTCGCCCTTCCTTGCTTAATTGACGAGGTGGCCGAGTGGTTAAGGCGATGGACTGCTAATCCATTGTGCTCTGCACGCGTGGGTTTGAATCCCATCCTCGTCGCATGTCAGATTAAAGTGTTTTTAGACAAACACAGAAAAAACCTTCTGCTGGACTTACAACATCCAATGGTAAACCAAATACTGTTTTGTGCAGAGAACTCGAGTGTGACAGTTGATGCAGAAATCAGACTGTTGACATGTGAGTGCAGGTGATTAAGCTCACTGGACAAGCAGCTTTGGAAGAGCTTCCTTGATAGGCTGCAGATAGGCTGTATAATAAGGTGTGTATTCCAAGCTGCTCTGCCCACCGGGGCTACAAAACATTTGGTTCAGGTGTCACATTAATGTCGTCTAGTGAACAGGACACCACAGATACAAGGCCTGTAGAGACACATGCAGGCAGAGTCCCCCACAAAACTGCTACTCACTGGATATGTTCTCTTTTCCAACCATTCTCTGTTAAACCTAAATATGGTAGTGTGTAAAAGTTCCAGGAAATCAGCAATTTCTGAAATGGCTGATCGCCCCCACTGATACTCGGTTGGAACTTCAGCAGAACGTTTTGACTGTGTGTACAAGCCTAAATGCATTGACTGGCTGCCATGTGTTTAGCTGATCAGACGGCAAACTGGTCGCCTTTTTAGCTGTACTGCTGACAGGCAATTTCCCATTCTAATTGATTGTGATCTGCACATGTGGGATATGGAGGCTGAAACTTTTTAACAGTTTCATCCATTTATGGGAAAAAGGAAATCAAACGATTGTGGAGAATGTGGGCATCGATCCCACTACCTCTTGCATGCTAAGCAAGCGCTCTACCATTTGAGCTAATTCCCCTGCAAGCTTTTTTTCCTCCCTGTGTTCACAGCGTACCGGACAAACTCTCAATATCCACCCCTTATGTCCTCTGTGTTTGTAGATTGTGGAGCCCGAATACTTGACAGTCACGGGCCTTGTTGACAAGGCCAGAAGCAGTCGGAGGGAACAAACAGTTGGTGTGGCATGAGGTTTTGGTGCTAATGGAGTGCACCTTTTTGCCAAAGAGAATCTCCAAAGTGTTTAATTGCAGCCTTAGAAGAGTTGGCTACAATCTTCCTTGATAGGCCACAGTCTGTTCTTGTGCTTGAGTGTAGACACACGGATGGAAATACTGTCAGGATTGACATTCGTCGGCCATCTCAGAAGTGCTTCTTCTTTTCCTTTCGGCTGTTCCCTTTCAGGGGTCGCCACAGCGAATCATGTGCCTCCATCTAACCCTGTCCTCTGCATCCTCTTCACTCATACCAACTAACTTCATGTCCTCCCTTACTACATCCATAAATCTCCGCTTTGGTCTTCCTCTAGACCTCCTGCCTTGCAGCTCCAACCTATGTATCCATCTAAAGATATATTCACAAGCCATCTCAGAAGTGCATCGCCTGTATGATAAAGGATTGCGCGTCACCTTGACGAGGTCAGGGGAGGCATGAGGCATTTGGAGAATGTGGGTATTGATCCCACTACTTCTTGCATACAAAGCTAGTGCTTTACCATTTAAGCTAATTCCCTTGCAAAGGTACTTGGATATTAAATTCAGAGAGGAGATATTCTAGGTGTTCTTATTAAACCCTGCGAGGTGACCTAGAAATCCTGTAGGTCTGTCTTTGCTGATCAAAGTCTCGTCGCCCTTCCTTGCTTAATTGACGAGGTGGCCGAGTGGTTAAGGCGATGGACTGCTAATCCATTGTGCTCTGCACGCGTGGGTTGGAATCCCATCCTCGTCGCATGTCAGATTAAAGTGGTTTTAGACAAACACAGATAAAACCTTCTGCTGGACTTACAACATCCAATGGTAAACCAAATACTGTTTTGTGCAGAGAACTCGAGTGTGACAGTTGATGCAGAAATCAGACTGTTGACATGTGAGTGCAGGTGATTAAGCTCACTGGACAAGCAGCTTTGGAAGAGCTTCCTTGATAGGCTGCAGATAGGCTGTATAATAAGGTGTGTATTCCATGCTGCTCTGCCCACCGGGGCTACAAAACATTTGGTTCAGGTGTCACATTAATGTCGTCTAGTGAACAGGACACCACAGATACAAGGCCTGTGGAGACACATGCAGGCAGGGTCCCACACAAAACTGCTACTCAGTGGATATGTTCTCTTTTCCAAACATTCTCTGTTAAACCTAAATTTGGTAGTGTGTAAAAGTTCCAGGAAATCAGCAATTTCTGAAATGGCTGATCGCCCCCACTGATACTCGGTTGGAACTTCAGCAGAACGTTTTGACTGTGTGTACAAGCCTAAATGCATTGACTGGCTGCCATGTGTTTAGCTGATCAGACGGCAAACTGGTCGCCTTTTTAGCTGTACTGCTGACAGGCAATTTCCCATTCTAATTGATTGTGATCTGCACATGTGGGATATGGAGGCTGAAACTTTTTAACAGTTTCATCCATTTATGGGAAAAAGGAAATCAAACAATTGTGGAGAATGTGGGCATCAATCCCACTACCTCTTGCATGCTAAGCAAGCACTCTACCATCTGAGCTAATTCCCCTGCAAGCTTTTTTTCCTCCCTGTGTTCACAGGGCAGAATTTGCAAACGTACCGGACTAACTCTCAATATCCACCCCTTATGTCCTCTGTGTTTGTAGATTGTGGAGCCCGAATACTTGACAGTCACGGGCCTTGTTGACAAGGCCAGAAGCAGTCGGAGGGAACAAACAGTTGGTGTGGCATGAGGTTTTGGTGCTAATGGAGTGCACCTTTTGGCCAAAGAGAATCTTCAAAGTGTTTAATTGCAGCCTTAGAAGAGTTGGCTACAATCTTCCTTGATAGGCCGCAGTCTGTTCTTGTGCTTGAGTGTAGACACACGGATGGAAATTCTGTCAGGATTGACATTCGTCGGCCATCTCAGAAGTGCTTCTTCTTTTCCTTTCGGCTGTTCCCTTTCAGGGGTCGCCACAGCGAATCATGTGCGTCCATCTAACCCTGTCCTCTGCATCCTCTTCACTCATACCAACTAACTTCATGTCCTCCCTTACTACATCCATAAATCTCCGCTTTGGTCTTCCTCTAGACCTCCTGCCTTGCAGCTCCAACCTATGTATCCATCTAAAGATATATTCACAAGCCATCTCAGAAGTGCATCGCCTGTATGATAAAGGATTGCGCGTCACCTTGACGAGGTCAGGGGAGGCATGAGGCATTTGGAGAATGTGTGTATTGATCCCAGTACTTCTTGCATACAAAGCTAGTGCTTTACCATTTAAGCTAATTCCCTTGCAAAGGTACTTGGATATTAAATTCAGAGAGGAGATATTCTAGGTGTTCTTATTAAACCCTGCGAGGTGACCTAGAAATCCTGTAGGTCTGTCTTTGCTGATCAAAGTCTCGTCGCCCTTCCTTGCTTAATTGACGAGGTGGCCGAGTGGTTAAGGCGATGGACTGCTAATCCATTGTGCTCTGCACGCGTGGGTTCGAATCCCATCCTCGTCGCATGTCAGATTAAAGTGTTTTTAGACAAACACAGATAAAACCTTCTGCTGGACTTACAACATCCAATGGTAAACCAAATACTGTTTTGTGCAGAGAACTCGAGTGTGACAGTTGATGCAGAAATCAGACTGTTGACATGTGAGTGCAGGTGATTAAACTCACTGGACAAGCAGCTTTGGAAGAGCTTCCTTGATAGGCTGCAGATAGGCTGTATAATAAGGTGTGTATTCCATGCTGCTCTGCCCACCGGGGCTACAAAACATTTCGTTCAGGTGTCACATTAATGTCGTCTAGTGAACAGGACACCACAGATACAAGGCCTGTAGAGACACATGCAGGCAGAGTCCCCCACAAAACTGCTACTCACTGGATATGTTCTCTTTTCCAACCATTCTCTGTTAACCCTGAATATGGTAGTGTGTAAAAGTTCAAGGAAATCAGTAATTTCTGAAATGGCTGATCGCCCCCACTGATACTCGGTTGGAACTTCAGCAGAACGTTTTGACTGTGTGTACAAGCCTAAATGCATTGACTGGCTGCCATGTGTTTAGCTGATCAGACGGCAAACTGGTCGCCTTTTTAGCTGTACTGCTGACAGGCAATTTCCCATTCTAATTGATTGTGATCTGCACATGTGGGATATGGAGGCTGAAACTTTTTAACAGTTTCATCCATTTATGGGAAAAAGGAAATCAAACAATTGTGGAGAATGTGGGCATCAATCCCACTACCTCTTGCATGCTAAGCAAGCGCTCTACCATCTGAGCTAATTCCCCTGCAAGCTTTTTTTCCTCCCTGTGTTCACAGCGTACCGGACAAACTCTCAATATCCACCCCTTATGTCCTCTGTGTTTGTAGATTGTGGAGCCCGAATACTTGACAGTCACGGGCCTTGTTGACAAGGCCAGAAGCAGTCGGAGGGAACAAACAGTTGGTGTGGCATGAGGTTTTGGTGCTAATGGAGTGCACCTTTTGGCCAATGAGAATCTCCAAAGTGTTTAATTGCAGCCTTAGAAGAGTTGGCTACAATCTTCCTTGATAGGCCGCAGTCTGTTCTTGTGCTTGAGTGTAGACACACGGATGGAAATACTGTCAGGATTGACATTCGTCGGCCATCTCAGAAGTGCTTCTTCTTTTCCTTTCGGCTGTTCCCTTTCAGGGGTCGCCACAGCGAATCATGTGCCTCCATCTAACCCTGTCCTCTGCATCCTCTTCACTCATACCAACTAACTTCATGTCCTCCCTTACTACATCCATAAATCTCCGCTTTGGTCTTCCTCTAGACCTCCTGCCTTGCAGCTCCAACCTATGTATCCATCTAAAGATATATTCACAAGCCATCTCAGAAGTGCATCGCCTGTATGATAAAGGATTGCGCGTCACCTTGACGAGGTCAGGGGAGGCATGAGGCATTTGGAGAATGTGGGTATTGATCCCAGTACTTCTTGCATACAAAGCTAGTGCTTTACCATTTAAGCTAATTCCCTTGCAAAGGTACTTGGATATTAAATTCAGAGAGGAGATATTCTAGGTGTTCTTATTAAACCCTGCGAGGTGACCTAGAAATCCTGTAGGTCTGTCTTTGCTGATCAAAGTCTCGTCGCCCTTCCTTGCTTAATTGACGAGGTGGCCGAGTGGTTAAGGCGATGGACTGCTAATCCATTGTGCTCTGCACGTGTGGGTTAGAATCCCATCCTCGTCGCATGTCAGATTAAAGTGTTTTTAGACAAACACAGATAAAACCTTCTGCTGGACTTACAACATCCAATGGTAAACCAAATACTGTTTTTTGCAGAGAACTCGAGTGTGACAGTTGATGCAGAAATCAGACTGTTGACATGTGAGTGCAGGTGATTAAGCTCACTGGACAAGCAGCTTTGGAAGAGCTTCCTTGATAGGCTGCAGATAGGCTGTATAATAAGGTGTGTATTCCATGCTGCTCTGCCCACCGGGGCTACAAAACATTTGGTCCAGGTGTCACATTAATGTCGTCTAGTGAACAGGACACCACAGATACAAGGCCTGTAGAGACACATGCAGGCAGAGTCCCCCACAAAACTGCTACTCACTGGATATGTTCTCTTTTCCAACCATTCTCTGTTAAACCTAAATATGGTAGTGTGTAAAAGTTCCAGGAAATCAGCAATTTCTGAAATGGCTGATTGCCCCCACTGATACTCGGTTGGAACTTCAGCAGAACGTTTTGACTGTGTGTACAAGCCTAAATGCATTGACTGGCTGCCATGTGTTTAGCTGATCAGACGGCAAACTGGTCGCCTTTTTAGCTGTACTGCTGACAGGCAATTTCCCATTCTAATTGATTGTGATCTGCACATGTGGGATATGGAGGCTGAAACTTTTTAACAGTTTCATCCATTTATGGGAAAAAGGAAATCAAACGATTGTGGAGAATGTGGGCATCGATCCCACTACCTCTTGCATGCTAAGCAAGCGCTCTACCATTTGAGCTAATTCCCCTGCAAGCTTTTTTTCCTCCCTGTGTTCACAGCGTACCGGACAAACTCTCAATATCCACCCCTTATGTCCTCTGTGTTTGTAGATTGTGGAGCCCGAATACTTGACAGTCACGGGCCTTGTTGACAAGGCCAGAAGCAGTCGGAGGGAACAAACAGTTGGTGTGGCATGAGGTTTTGGAGCTAATGGAGTGCACCTTTTTGCCAAAGAGAATCTCCAAAGTGTTTAATTGCAGCCTTAGAAGAGTTGGCTACAATCTTCCTTGATAGGCTGCAGTCTGTTCTTGTGCTTGAGTGTAGACACACGGATGGAAATACTGTCAGGATTGACATTCGTCGGCCATCTCAGAAGTGCTTCTTCTTTTCCTTTCGGCTGTTCCCTTTCAGGGGTCGCCACAGCGAATCATGTGCGTCCATCTAACCCTGTCCTCTGCATCCTCTTCACTCATACCAACTAACTTCATGTCCTCCCTTACTACATCCATAAATCTCCGCTTTGGTCTTCCTCTAGACCTCCTGCCTGGCAGCTCCAACCTATGTATCCATCTAAAGATATATTCACAAGCCATCTCAGAAGTGCATCGCCTGTATGATAAAGGATTGCGCGTCACCTTGACGAGGTCAGGGGAGGCATGAGGCATTTGGAGAATGTGGGTATTGATCCCACTACTTCTTGCATACAAAGCTAGTGCTTTACCATTTAAGCTAATTCCCTTGCAAAGGTACTTGGATATTAAATTCAGAGAGGAGATATTCTAGGTGTTCTTATTAAACCCTGCGAGGTGACCTAGAAATCCTGTAGGTCTGTCTTTGCTGATCAAAGTCTCGTCGCCCTTCCTTGCTTAATTGACGAGGTGGCCGAGTGGTTAAGGCGATGGACTGCTAATCCATTGTGCTCTGCACGCGTGGGTTGGAATCCCATCCTCGTCGCATGTCAGATTAAAGTGGTTTTAGACAAACACAGATAAAACCTTCTGCTGGACTTACAACAACATCCAATGGTAAACCAAATACTGTTTTGTGCAGAGAACTCGAGTGTGACAGTTGATGCAGAAATCAGACTGTTGACATGTGAGTGCAGGTGATTAAGCTCACTGGACAAGCAGCTTTGGAAGAGCTTCCTTGATAGGCTGCAGATAGGCTGTATAATAAGGTGTGTATTCCATGCTGCTCTGCCCACCGGGGCTACAAAACATTTGGTTCAGGTGTCACATTAATGTCGTCTAGTGAACAGGACACCACAGATACAAGGCCTGTGGAGACACATGCAGGCAGGGTCCCACACAAAACTGCTACTCAGTGGATATGTTCTCTTTTCCAAACATTCTCTGTTAAACCTAAATTTGGTAGTGTGTAAAAGTTCCAGGAAATCAGCAATTTCTGAAATGGCTGATCGCCCCCACTGATACTCGGTTGGAACTTCAGCAGAACGTTTTGACTGTGTGTACAAGCCTAAATGCATTGACTGGCTGCCATGTGTTTAGCTGATCAGACGGCAAACTGGTCGCCTTTTTAGCTGTACTGCTGACAGGCAATTTCCCATTCTAATTGATTGTGATCTGCACATGTGGGATATGGAGGCTGAAACTTTTTAACAGTTTCATCCA
This sequence comes from Channa argus, assembly GCF_033026475.1. Lineage (NCBI taxonomy): Eukaryota > Metazoa > Chordata > Actinopteri > Anabantiformes > Channidae > Channa > Channa argus. The sequence goes on along the minus strand of NW_027125256.1, from coordinate 138,743 downwards.
TTTATGGGAAAAAGGAAATCAAACGATTGTGGAGAATGTGGGCATCAATCCCACTACCTCTTGCATGCTAAGCAAGCACTCTACAATCTGAGCTAATTCCCCTGCAAGCTTTTTTTCCTCCCTGTGTTCACAGGGCAGAATTTGCAAACGTACCGGACAAACTCTCAATATCCACCCCTTATGTCCTCTGTGTTTGTAGATTGTGGAGCCCGAATACTTGACAGTCACGGGCCTTGTTGACAAGGCCAGAAGCAGTCGGAGGGAACAAACAGTTGGTGTGGCATGAGGTTTTGGTGCTAATGGAGTGCACCTTTTGGCCAAAGAGAATCTCCAAAGTGTTTAATTGCAGCCTTAGAAGAGTTGGCTACAATCTTCCTTGATAGGCTGCAGTCTGTTCTTGTGCTTGAGTGTAGACACACGGATGGAAATACTGTCAGGATTGACATTCGTCGGCCATCTCAGAAGTGCTTCTTTTTTTCCTTTCGGCTGTTCCCTTTCAGGGATCGCCACAGCGAATCATGTGCCTCCATCTAACCCTGTCCTCTGCATCCTCTTCACTCATACCAACTAACTTCATGTCCTCCCTTACTACATCCATAAATCTCCGCTTTGGTCTTCCTCTAGACCTCCTGCCTGGCAGCTCCAACCTATGTATCCATCTAAAGATATATTCACAAGCCATCTCAGATGTGCATCACCTGTATGATAAAGGATTGCGCGTCACCTTGACGAGGTCAGGGGAGGCATGAGGCATTTGGAGAATGTGTGTATTGATCCCACTACTTCTTGCATACAAAGCTAGTGCTTTACCATTTAAGCTAATTCCCTTGCAAAGGTACTTGGATATTAAATTCAGAGAGGAGATATTCTAGGTGTTCTTATTAAACCCTGCGAGGTGACCTAGCAATCCTGTAGGTCTGTCTTTGCTGATCAAAGTCTCGTCGCCCTTCCTTGCTTAATTGACGAGGTGGCCGAGTGGGTAAGGCGATGGACTGCTAATCTATTGTGCTCTGCACGCGTGGGTTTGAAGCCCATCCTCGTCGCATGTCAGATTAAAGCGTTTTTAGACAAACACAGATAAAACCTTCTGCTGGACTTACAACATCCAATGGTAAACCAAATACTGTTTTGTGCAGAGAACTCGAGTGTGACAGTTGATGCAGAAATCAGACTGTTGACATATGAGTGCAGGTGATTAAGCCCACTGGACAAGCAGCTTTGGAAGAGCTTCCTTGATAGGCTGCAGATAGGCTGTATAATAAGGTGTGTATTCCAAGCTGCTCTGCCCACCGGGGCTACACAAAATTTGGTTCAGGTGTCACATTAATGTCGTCTAGTGAACAGGACACCACAGATACAAGGCCTGTAGAGACACATGCAGGCAGAGTCCCCCACAAAACTGCTACTCACTGGATATGTTCTCTTTTCCAACCATTCTCTGTTAACCCTGAATATGGTAGTGTGTAAAAGTTCCAGGAAATCAGCAATTTCTGAAATGGCTGATCGCCCCCACTGATACTCGGTTGGAACTTCAGCAGAACGTTTTGACTGTGTGTACAAGCCTAAATGCATTGACTGGCTGCCATGTGTTTAGCTGATCAGACGGCAAACTGGTCGCCTTTTTAGCTGTACTGCTGACAGGCAATTTCCCATTCTAATTGATTGTGATCTGCACATGTGGGATATGGAGGCTGAAACTTTTTAACAGTTTCATCCATTTATGGGAAAAAGGAAATCAAAGGATTGTGGAGAATGTGGGCATCGATCCCACTACCTCTTGCATGCTAAGCAAGCGCTTTACCATTTGAGCTAATTCCCCTGCAAGCTTTTTTTCCTCCCTGTGTTCACAGCGTACCGGACAAACTCTCAATATCCACCCCTTATGTCCTCTGTGTTTGTAGATTGTGGAGCCCGAATACTTGACAGTCACGGACCTTGTTGACAAGGCCAGAAGCAGTCGGAGGGAACAAACAGTTAGTGTGGCATGAGGATTTGGTGCTAATGGAGTGCACCTTTTTGCCAAAGAGAATCTCCAAAGTGTTTAATTGCAGCCTTAGAAGAGTTGGCTACAATCTTCCTTGATAGGCTGCAGTCTGTTCTTGTGCTTGAGTGTAGACACACGGATGGAAATACTGTCAGGATTGACATTCGTCGGACATCTCAGAAGTGCTTCTTTTTTTCCTTTCGGCTGTTCCCTTTCAGGGATCGCCACAGCGAATCATGTGCCTCCATCTAACCCTGTCCTCTCCATCCTCTTCACTCATACCAACTAACTTCATGTCCTCCCTTACTACATCCATAAATCTCCGCTTTGGTCTTCCTCTAGACCTCCTGCCTTGCAGCTCCAACCTATGTATCCATCTAAAGATATATTCACAAGCCATCTCAGAAGTGCATCGCCTGTATGATAAAGGATTGCGCGTCACCTTGACGAGGTCAGGGGAGGCATGAGGCATTTGGAGAATGTGGGTATTGATCCCAGTACTTCTTGCATACAAAGCTAGTGCTTTATCATTTAAGCTAATTCCCTTGCAAAGGTACTTGGATATTAAATTCAGAGAGGAGATATTCTAGGTGTTCTTATTAAACCCTGCGAGGTGACCTAGAAATCCTGTAGGTCTGTCTTTGCTGATCAAAGTCTCGTCGCTCTTCCTTGTTTAATTGACGAGGTGGCCGAGTGGTTAAGGCGATGGACTGCTAATCCATTGTGCTCTGCACGCGTGGGTTCGAATCCCATCCTCGTCGCATGTCAGATTAAAGTGTTTTTAGACAAACACAGATAAAACCTTCTGCTGGACTTACAACTCCCAATGGTAAACCAAATACTGTTTTGTGCAGAGAACTCGAGTGTGACAGTTGATGCAGAAATCAGACTGTTGACATGTGAGTGCAGGTGATTAAGCTCACTGGACAAGCAGCTTTGGAAGAGCTTCCTTGATAGGCTGCAGATAGGCTGTATAATAAGGTGTGTATTCCATGCTGCTCTGCCCACCGGGGCTACAAAACATTTGGTTCAGGTGTCACATTAATGTCGTCTAGTGAACAGGACACCACAGATACAAGGCCTGTAGAGACACATGCAGGCAGAGTCCCCCACAAAACTGCTACTCACTGGATATGTTCTCTTTTCCAACCATTCTCTGTTAACCCTAAATATGGTAGTGTGTAAAAGTTCCAGGAAATCAGCAATTTCTGAAATGGCTGATCGCCCCCACTGATACTCGGTTGGAACTTCAGCAGAACGTTTTGACTGTGTGTACAAGCCTAAATGCATTGACTGGCTGCCATGTGTTTAGCTGATCAGACGGCAAACTGGTCGCCTTTTTAGCTGTACTGCTGACAGGCAATTTCCCATTCTAATTGATTGCGATCTGCACATGTGGGATATGGAGGCTGAAACTTTTTAACAGTTTCATCCATTTATGGGAAAAAAGAAAATCAAACGATTGTGGAGAATGTGGGCATCGATCCCACTACCTCTTGCATGCTAAGCAAGCGCTCTACCATTTGAGCTAATTCCCCTGCAAGCTTTTTTTCCTCCCTGTGTTCACAGGGCAGAATTTGCAAACGTACCGGACAAACTCTCAATATCCACCCCTTATGTCCTCTGTGTTTGTAGATTGTGGAGCCCGAATACGTGACAGTCACGGACCTTGTTGACAAGGCCAGAAGCAGTCGGAGGGAACAAACAGTTGGTGTGGCATGAGGATTTGGTGCTAATGGAGTGCACCTTTTTGCCAAAGAGAATCTCCAAAGTGTTTAATTGCAGCCTTAGAAGAGTTGGCTACAATCTTCCTTGATAGGCTGCAGTCTGTTCTTGTGCTTGAGTGTAGACACACGGATGGAAATACTGTCAGGATTGACATTCGTCGGCCATCTCAGAAGTGCTTCTTTTTTTCCTTTCGGCTGTTCCCTTTCAGGGATCGCCACAGCGAATCATGTGCCTCCATCTAACCCTGTCCTCTGAATCCTCTTCACTCATGCCAACTAACTTCATGTCCTCCCTTACTACATCCATAAATCTCCGCTTTGGTCTTCCTCTAGACCTCCTGCCTGGCAGCTCCAACCTATGTATCCATCTAAAGATATATTCACAAGCCATCTCAGATGTGCATCACCTGTATGATAAAGGATTGCGCGTCACCTTGACGAGGTCAGGGGAGGCATGAGGCATTTGGAGAATGTGTGTATTGATCCCACTACTTCTTGCATACAAAGCTAGTGCTTTACCATTTAAGCTAATTCCCTTGCAAAGGTACTTGGATATTAAATTCAGAGAGGAGATATTCTAGGTGTTCTTATTAAACCCTGCGAGGTGACCTAGCAATCCTGTAGGTCTGTCTTTGCTGATCAAAGTCTCGTCGCCCTTCCTTGCTTAATTGACGAGGTGGCCGAGTGGTTAAGGCGATGGACTGTTAATCTATTGTGCTCTGCACGCGTGGGTTTGAATCCCATCCTCGTCGCATGTCAGATTAAAGTGTTTTTAGACAAACACAGATAAAACCTTCTGCTGGACTTACAACATCCAATGGTAAACCAAATACTGTTTTGTGCAGAGAACTCGAGTGTGACAGTTGATGCAGAAATCAGACTGTTGACATATGAGTGCAGGTGATTAAGCCCACTGGACAAGCAGCTTTGGAAGAGCTTCCTTGATAGGCTGCAGATAGGCTGTATAATAAGGTGTGTATTCCAAGCTGCTCTGCCCACCGGGGCTACAAAAAATTTGGTTCAGGTGTCACATTAATGTCGTCTAGTGAACAGGACACCACAGATACAAGGCCTGTAGAGACACATGCAGGCAGAGTCCCCCACAAAACTGCTACTCACTGGATATGTTCTCTTTTCCAACCATTCTCTGTTAACCCTGAATATGGTAGTGTGTAAAAGTTCCAGGAAATCAGCAATTTCTGAAATGGCTGATCGCCCCCACTGATACTCGGTTGGAACTTCAGCAGAACGTTTTGACTGTGTGTACAAGCCTAAATGCATTGACTGGCTGACATGTGTTTAGCTGATCAGACGGCAAACTGGTCGCCTTTTTAGCTGTACTGCTGACAGGCAATTTCCCATTCTAATTGATTGTGATCTGCACATGTGGGATATGGAGGCTGAAACTTTTTAACAGTTTCATCCATTTATGGGAAAAAGGAAATCAAAGGATTGTGGAGAATGTGGGCATCGATCCCACTACCTCTTACATGCTAAGCAAGCGCTCTACCATTTGAGCTAATTCCCCTGCAAGCTTTTTTTCCTCCCTGTGTTCACAGCGTACCGGACAAACTCTCAATATCCACCCCTTATGTCCTCTGTGTTTGTAGATTGTGGAGCCCGAATACTTGACAGTCACGGGCTTTGTTGACAAGGCCAGAAGCAGTCGGAGGGAACAAACAGTTGGTGTGGCATGAGGGTTTGGTGCTAATGGAGTGCACCTTTTTGCCAAAGAGAATCTCCAAAGTGTTTAATTGCAGCCTTAGAAGAGTTGGTTACAATCTTCCTTGATAGGCTGCAGTCTGTTCTTGTGCTTGAGTGTAGACACACGGATGGAAATACTGTCAGGATTGACATTCGTCGGCCATCTCAGAAGTGCTTCTTCTTTTCCTTTCGGCTGTTCCCTTTCAGGGGTCGCCACAGTGAATCACGTGCGTCCATCTAACCCTGTCCTCTGCATCCTCTTCACTCATACCAACTAACTTCATGGCCTCCCTTACTACATCCATAAATCTCCGCTTTGGTCTTCCTCTAGACCTCCTGCCTGGCAGCTCCAACCTATGTATCCATCTAAAGATATATTCACAAGCCATCTCAGAAGTGCATCGCCTGTATGATAAAGGATTGCGCGTCAGCTTGACGAGGTCAGGGGAGGCATGAGGCATTTGGAGAATGTGTGTATTGATCCCACTACTTCTTGCATACAAAGATAGTGCTTTACCATTTAAGCTAATTCCCTTGCAAAGGTACTTGGATATTAAATTCAGAGAGGAGATATTCTAGGTGTTCTCATTAAACCCTGCGAGGTGACCTAGAAATCCTGTAGGTCTGTCTTTGCTGATCAAAGTCTCGTCGCCCTTCCTTGCTTAATTGACGAGGTGGCCGAGTGGTTAAGGCGATGGACTGCTAATCCATTGTGCTCTGCACGCGTATGTTCGAATCCCATCCTCGTCGCATGTCAGATTAAAGTGTTTTGAGACAAACACAGATAAAACCTTCTGCTGGACTTACAACATCCAATGGTAAACCAAATACTGTTTTGTGCAGAGAACTCGAGTGTGACAGTTGATGCAGAAATCAGACTGTTGACATGTGAGTGCAGGTGATTAAGCCCACTGGACAAGCAGCTTTGGAAGAGCTTCCTTGATAGGCTGCAGATAGGCTGTATAATAAGGTGTGTATTCCATGCTGCTCTGCCCACCGGGGCTACAAAACATTTGGTTCAGGTGTCACATTAATGTCGTCTAGTGAACAGGACACCACAGATACAAGGCCTGTGGAGACACATGCAGGCAGAGTCCCCCACAAAACTGCTACTCACTGGATATGTTCTCTTTTCCAACCATCCTCTGTTAACCCTAAATATGGTAGTGTGTAAAAGTTCCAGGAAATCAGCAATTTCTGAAATGGCTGTTCGCCCCCACTGATACTCGGTTGGAACTTCAGCAGAACGTTTTGACTGTGTGTACAAGCTTAAATATTGACTGGCTGCCATGTGTTTAGCTGATCAGACGGCAAACTGGTCGCCTTTTTAGCTGTACTCCTGACAGGCAATTTCCCATTCTAAATGATTGTGATCTGCACATGTGGGATACGGAGGTTGAAACTTTTTAACAGTTTCATCCATTTATGGGAAAAAGGAAATCAAACGATTGTGGAGAATGTGGGCATCGATCCCACTACCTCTTGCATGCTAAGCAAGCGCTCTACCATTTGAGCTAATTCCCCTGCAAGCTTTTTTTCCTCCCTGTGTTTACTGCGTACCGGACAAACTCTCAATATCCACCCCTTATGTCCTCTGTGTTTGTAGATTGTGGAGCCCGAATACTTGACAGTCACGGGCCTTGTTGACAAGGCCAGAAGCAGTCGGAGGGAACAAACAGTTGGTGTGGCATGAGGTTTTGGTGCTAATGGAGTGCACCTTTTTGCCAAAGAGAATCTCCAAAGTGTTTAATTGCAGCCTTAGAAGAGTTGGCTACAATCTTCCTTGATAGGCTGCAGTCTGTTCTTGTGCTTGAGTGTAGACACACTGATGGAAATACTGTCAGGATTGACATTCGTCGGCCATCTCAGAAGTGCTTCTTCTTTTCCTTTCGGCTGTTCCCTTTCAGGGGTCGCCACAGCGAATCATGTGCGTCCATCTAACCCTGTCCTCTGCATCCTCTTCACTCATACCAACTAACTTCATGTCCTCCCTTACTACATCCATAAATCTCCGCTTTGGTCTTCCTCTAGACCTCCTGCCTGGCAGCTCCAACCTATGTATCCATCTAAAGATATATTCACAAGCCATCTCAGAAGTGCATCGCCTGTATGATAAAGGATTGCGCGTCACCTTGACGAGGTCAGGGGAGGCATGAGGCATTTGGAGAATGTGGGTATTGATCCCACTACTTCTTGCATACAAAGCTAGTGCTTTACCATTTAAGCTAATTCCCTTGCAAAGGTACTTGGATATTAAATTCAGAGAGGAGATATTCTAGGTGTTCTTATTAAACCCTGCGAGGTGACCTAGAAATCCTGTAGGTCTGTCTTTGCTGATCAAAGTCTCGTCGCCCTTCCTTGCTTAATTGACGAGGTGGCCGAGTGGTTAAGGCGATGGACTGCTAATCCATTGTGCTCTGCATGCGTGGGTTGGAATCCCATCCTCGTCGCATGTCAGATTAAAGTGGTTTTAGACAAACACAGATAAAACCTTCTGCTGGACTTACAACATCCAATGGTAAACCAAATACTGTTTTGTGCAGAGAACTCGAGTGTGACAGTTGATGCAGAAATCAGACTGTTGACATGTGAGTGCAGGTGATTAAGCTCACTGGACAAGCAGCTTTGGAAGAGCTTCCTTGATAGGCTGCAGATAGGCTGTATAATAAGGTGTGTATTCCATGCTGCTCTGCCCACCGGGGCTACAAAACATTTGGTTCAGGTGTCACATTAATGTCGTCTAGTGAACAGGACACCACAGATACAAGGCCTGTGGAGACACATGCAGGCAGGGTCCCACACAAAACTGCTACTCAGTGGATATGTTCTCTTTTCCAACCATTCTCTGTTAAACCTAAATTTGGTAGTGTGTAAAAGTTCCAGGAAATCAGCAATTTCTGAAATGGCTGATCGCCCCCACTGATACTCGGTTGGAACTTCAGCAGAACGTTTTGACTGTGTGTACAAGCCTAAATGCATTGACTGGCTGCCATGTGTTTAGCTGATCAGACGGCAAACTGGTCGCCTTTTTAGCTGTACTGCTGACAGGCAATTTCCCATTCTAATTGATTGTGATCTGCACATGTGGGATATGGAGGCTGAAACTTTTTAACAGTTTCATCCATTTATGGGAAAAAGGAAATCAAACAATTGTGGAGAATGTGGGCATCAATCCCACTACCTCTTGCATGCTAAGCAAGCGCTCTACCATCTGAGCTAATTCCCCTGCAAGCTTTTTTTCCTCCCTGTGTTCACAGGGCAGAATTTGCAAACGTACCGGACAAACTCTCAATATCCACCCCTTATGTCCTCTGTGTTTGTAGATTGTGGAGCCCGAATACTTGACAGTCACGGGCCTTGTTGACAAGGCCAGAAGCAGTCGGAGGGAACAAACAGTTGGTGTGGCATGAGGTTTTGGTGCTAATGGAGTGCACCTTTTGGCCAAAGAGAATCTCCAAAGTGTTTAATTGCAGCCTTAGAAGAGTTGGCTACAATCTTCCTTGATAGGCCGCAGTCTGTTCTTGTGCTTGAGTGTAGACACACGGATGGAAATTCTGTCAGGATTGACATTCGTCGGCCATCTCAGAAGTGCTTCTTCTTTTCCTTTCGGCTGTTCCCTTTCAGGGGTCGCCACAGCGAATCATGTGCGTCCATCTAACCCTGTCCTCTGCATCCTCTTCACTCATACCAACTAACTTCATGTCCTCCCTTACTACATCCATAAATCTCCGCTTTGGTCTTCCTCTAGACCTCCTGCCTTGCAGCTCCAACCTATGTATCCATCTAAAGATATATTCACAAGCCATCTTGTGAATATATACATCTTGCCTGGTTCTGCTGGAGGTTTCTCCCATTAAAGGGAGTCTTTCCTCTCCACTGTTGCATAGGGCTTGCTCAAGGGGGATTTGTTGGGTTGCTTCTACATACTTGTGTAGTCTGGACTTTATTCTGTAAAGTGCCTTGAGATGACTTTGTTGTAAATTGGCGCTATATAAATAAAGTTGAATTGAAATTGAATTGAATCTCAGAAGTGCATCGCCTGTATGATAAAGGATTGCGCGTCACCTTGACAAGGTCAGGGGAGGCATGAGGCATTTGGAGAATGTGGGTATTGATCCCAGTACTTCTTGCATACAAAGCTAGTGCTTTACCATTTAAGCTAATTCCCTTGCAAAGGTACTTGGATATTAATTTCAGAGAGGAGATATTCTAGGTGTTCTTATTAAACCCTGCGAGGTGACCTAGAAATCCTGTAGGTCTGTCTTTGCTGATCAAAGTTTCGTCGCCCTTCCTTGCTTAATTGACGAGGTGGCCGAGTGGTTAAGGCGATGGACTGCTAATCCATTGTGCTCTGCACGCGTGGGTTCGAATCCCATCCTTGTCGCATGTCAGATTAAAGTGTTTTTAGACAAACACAGATAAAACCTTCTGCTGGACTTACAACATCCAATGGTAAACCAAATACTGTTTTGTGCAGAGAACTCAAGTGTGACAGTTGATGCAGAAATCAGACTGTTGACATGTGAGTGCAGGTGATTAAGCTCACTGGACAAGCAGCTTTGGAAGAGCTTCCTTGATAGGCTGCAGATAGGCTGTATAATAAGGTGTGTATTCCATGCTGCTCTGCCCACCGGGGCTACAAAACATTTCGTTCAGGTGTCACATTAATGTCGTCTAGTGAACAGGACACCACAGATACAAGGCCTGTAGAGACACATGCAGGCAGAGTCCCCCACAAAACTGCTACTCACTGGATATGTTCTCTTTTCCAACCATTCTCTGTTAACCCTGAATATGGTAGTGTGTAAAAGTTCAAGGAAATCAGTAATTTCTGAAATGGCTGATCGCCCCCACTGATACTCGGTTGGAACTTCAGCAGAACGTTTTGACTGTGTGTACAAGCCTAAATGCATTGACTGGCTGCCATGTGTTTAGCTGATCAGACGGCAAACTGGTCGCCTTTTTAGCTGTACTGCTGACAGGCAATTTCCCATTCTAATTGATTGTGATCTGCACATGTGGGATATGGAGGCTGAAACTTTTTAACAGTTTCATCCATTTATGGGAAAAAGGAAATCAAACAATTGTGGAGAATGTGGGCATCAATCCCACTACCTCTTGCATGCTAAGCAAGCGCTCTACCATCTGAGCTAATTCCCCTGCAAGCTTTTTTTCCTCCCTGTGTTCACAGGGCAGAATTTGCAAACGTACCGGACAAACTCTCAATATCCACCCCTTATGTCCTCTGTGTTTGTAGATTGTGGAGCCCGAATACTTGACAGTCACGGGCCTTGTTGACAAGGCCAGAAGCAGTCGGAGGGAACAAACAGTTGGTGTGGCATGAGGTTTTGGTGCTAATGGAGTGCACCTTTTGGCCAAAGAGAATCTCCAAAGTGTTTAATTGCAGCCTTAGAAGAGTTGGCTACAATCTTCCTTGATAGGCCGCAGTCTGTTCTTGTGCTTGAGTGTAGACACACGGATGGAAATTCTGTCAGGATTGACATTCGTCGGCCATCTCAGAAGTGCTTCTTCTTTTCCTTTCGGCTGTTCCCTTTCAGGGGTCGCCACAGCGAATCATGTGCCTCCATCTAACCCTGTCCTCTGCATCCTCTTCACTCATACCAACTAACTTCATGTCCTCCCTTACTACATCCATAAATCTCCGCTTTGGTCTTCCTCTAGACCTCCTGCCTTGCAGCTCCAACCTATGTATCCATCTAAAGATATATTCACAAGCCATCTCAGAAGTGCATCGCCTGTATGATAAAGGATTGCGCGTCACCTTGACGAGGTCAGGGGAGGCATGAGGCATTTGGAGAATGTGGGTATTGATCCCAGTACTTCTTGCATACAAAGCTAGTGCTTTACCATTTAAGCTAATTCCCTTGCAAAGGTACTTGGATATTAAATTCAGAGAGGAGATATTCTAGGTGTTCTTATTAAACCCTGCGAGGTGACCTAGAAATCCTGTAGGTCTGTCTTTGCTGATCAACGTCTCGTCGCCCTTCCTTGCTTAATTGACGAGGTGGCCGAGTGGTTAAGGCGATGGACTGCTAATCCATTGTGCTCTGCACGCGTGGGTTCGAATCCCATCCTCGTCGCATGTCAGATTAAAGTGTTTTTAGACAAACACAGATAAAACCTTCTGCTGGACTTACAACATCCAATGGTAAACCAAATACTGTTTTGTGCAGAGAACTCAAGTGTGACAGTTGATGCAGAAATCAGACTGTTGACATGTGAGTGCAGGTGATTAAGCTCACTGGACAAGCAGCTTTGGAAGAGCTTCCTTGATAGGCTGCAGATAGGCTGTATAATAAGGTGTGTATTCCATGCTGCTCTGCCCACCGGGGCTACAAAACATTTCGTTCAGGTGTCACATTAATGTCGTCTAGTGAACAGGACACCACAGATACAAGGCCTGTAGAGACACATGCAGGCAGAGTCCCCCATAAAACTGCTACTCACTGGATATGTTCTCTTTTCCAACCATTCTCTGTTAACCCTGAATATGGTAGTGTGTAAAAGTTCAAGGAAATCAGTAATTTCTGAAATGGCTGATCGCCCCCACTGATACTCGGTTGGAACTTCAGCAGAACGTTTTGACTGTGTGTACAAGCCTAAATGCATTGACTGGCTGCCATGTGTTTAGCTGATCAGACGGCAAACTGGTCGCCTTTTTAGCTGTACTGCTGACAGGCAATTTCCCATTCTAATTGATTGTGATCTGCACATGTGGGATATGGAGGCTGAAACTTTTTAACAGTTTCATCCATTTATGGGAAAAAGGAAATCAAAGGATTGTGGAGAATGTGGGAATCGATCCCACTACCTCTTGCATGCTAAGCAAGCGCTCTACCATTTGAGCTAATTCCCCTGCAAGCTTTTTTTCCTCCCTGTGTTCACAGCGTACCGGACAAACTCTCAATATCCACCCCTTATGTCCTCTGTGTTTGTAGATTGTGGAGCCCGAATACTTGACAGTCACGGGCCTTGTTGACAAGGCCAGAAGCAGTCGGAGGGAACAAACAGTTGGTGTGGCATGAGGTTTTGGTGCTAATGGAGTGCACCTTTTGGCCAAAGAGAATCTCCAAAGTGTTTAATTGCAGCCTTAGAAGAGTTGGCTACAATCTTCCTTGATAGGCCGCAGTCTGTTCTTGTGCTTGAGTGTAGACACACGGATGGAAATTCTGTCAGGATTGACATTCGTCGGCCATCTCAGAAGTGCTTCTTCTTTTCCTTTCGGCTGTTCCCTTTCAGGGGTCGCCACAGCGAATCATGTGCCTCCATCTAACCCTGTCCTCTGCATCCTCTTCACTCATACCAACTAACTTCATGTCCTCCCTTACTACATCCATAAATCTCCGCTTTGGTCTTCCTCTAGACCTCCTGCCTTGCAGCTCCAACCTATGTATCCATCTAAAGATATATTCACAAGCCATCTCAGAAGTGCATCGCCTGTATGATAAAGGATTGCGCGTCACCTTGACGAGGTCAGGGGAGGCATGAGGCATTTGGAGAATGTGGGTATTGATCCCAGTACTTCTTGCATACAAAGCTAGTGCTTTACCATTTAAGCTAATTCCCTTGCAAAGGTACTTGGATATTAAATTCAGAGAGGAGATATTCTAGGTGTTCTTATTAAACCCTGCGAGGTGACCTAGAAATCCTGTAGGTCTGTCTTTGCTGATCAAAGTCTCGTCGCCCTTCCTTGCTTAATTGACGAGGTGGCCGAGTGGTTAAGGCGATGGACTGCTAATCCATTGTGCTCTGCACGTGTGGGTTAGAATCCCATCCTTGTCGCATGTCAGATTAAAGTGTTTTTAGACAAACACAGATAAAACCTTCTGCTGGACTTACAACATCCAATGGTAAACCAAATACTGTTTTGTGCAGAGAACTCGAGTGTGACAGTTGATGCAGAAATCAGACTGTTGACATGTGAGTGCAGGTGATTAAGCTCACTGGACAAGCAGCTTTGGAAGAGCTTCCTTGATAGGCTGCAGATAGGCTGTATAATAAGGTGTGTATTCCATGCTGCTCTGCCCACCGGGGCTACAAAACATTTCGTTCAGGTGTCACATTAATGTCGTCTAGTGAACAGGACACCACAGATACAAGGCCTGTAGAGACACATGCAGGCAGAGTCCCCCACAAAACTGCTACTCACTGGATATGTTCTCTTTTCCAACCATTCTCTGTTAACCCTGAATATGGTAGTGTGTAAAAGTTCAAGGAAATCAGTAATTTCTGAAATGGCTGATCGCCCCCACTGATACTCGGTTGGAACTTCAGCAGAACGTTTTGACTGTGTGTACAAGCCTAAATGCATTGACTGGCTGCCATGTGTTTAGCTGATCAGACGGCAAACTGGTCGCCTTTTTAGCTGTACTGCTGACAGGCAATTTCCCATTCTAATTGATTGTGATCTGCACATGTGGGATATGGAGGCTGAAACTTTTTAACAGTTTCATCCATTTATGGGAAAAAGGAAATCAAAGGATTGTGGAGAATGTGGGCATCGACCCCACTACCTCTTGCATGCTAAGCAAGCGCTCTACCATTTGAGCTAATTCCCCTGCAAGCTTTTTTTCCTCCCTGTGTTCACAGCGTACCGGACAAACTCTCAATATCCACCCCTTATGTCCTCTGTGTTTGTAGATTGTGGAGCCCGAATACTTGACAGTCACGGGCCTTGTTGACAAGGCCAGAAGCAGTCGGAGGGAACAAACAGTTGGTGTGGCATGAGGTTTTGGTGCTAATGGAGTGCACCTTTTGGCCAAAGAGAATCTCCAAAGTGTTTAATTGCAGCCTTAGAAGAGTTGGCTACAATCTTCCTTGATAGGCCGCAGTCTGTTCTTGTGCTTGAGTGTAGACACACGGATGGAAATTCTGTCAGGATTGACATTCGTCGGCCATCTCAGAAGTGCTTCTTCTTTTCCTTTCGGCTGTTCCCTTTCAGGGGTCGCCACAGCGAATCATGTGCCTCCATCTAACCCTGTCCTCTGCATCCTCTTCACTCATACCAACTAACTTCATGTCCTCCCTTACTACATCCATAAATCTCCGCTTTGGTCTTCCTCTAGACCTCCTGCCTTGCAGCTCCAACCTATGTATCCATCTAAAGATATATTCACAAGCCATCTCAGAAGTGCATCGCCTGTATGATAAAGGATTGCGCGTCACCTTGACGAGGTCAGGGGAGGCATGAGGCATTTGGAGAATGTGGGTATTGATCCCAGTACTTCTTGCATACAAAGCTAGTGCTTTATCATTTAAGCTAATTCCCTTGCAAAGGTACTTGGATATTAAATTCAGAGAGGAGATATTCTAGGTGTTCTTATTAAACCCTGCGAGGTGACCTAGAAATCCTGTAGGTCTGTCTTTGCTGATCAAAGTCTCGTCGCTCTTCCTTGTTTAATTGACGAGGTGGCCGAGTGGTTAAGGCGATGGACTGCTAATCCATTGTGCTCTGCACGCGTGGGTTCGAATCCCATCCTTGTCGCATGTCAGATTAAAGTGTTTTTAGACAAACACAGATAAAACCTTCTGCTGGACTTACAACTCCCAATGGTAAACCAAATACTGTTTTGTGCAGAGAACTCGAGTGTGACAGTTGATGCAGAAATCAGACTGTTGACATGTGAGTGCAGGTGATTAAGCTCACTGGACAAGCAGCTTTGGAAGAGCTTCCTTGATAGGCTGCAGATAGGCTGTATAATAAGGTGTGTATTCCATGCTGCTCTGCCCACCGGGGCTACAAAACATTTGGTTCAGGTGTCACATTAATGTCGTCTAGTGAACAGGACACCACAGATACAAGGCCTGTAGAGACACATGCAGGCAGAGTCCCCCACAAAACTGCTACTCACTGGATATGTTCTCTTTTCCAACCATTCTCTGTTAACCCTAAATATGGTAGTGTGTAAAAGTTCCAGGAAATCAGCAATTTCTGAAATGGCTGATCGCCCCCACTGATACTCGGTTGGAACTTCAGCAGAACGTTTTGACTGTGTGTACAAGCCTAAATGCATTGACTGGCTGCCATGTGTTTAGCTGATCAGACGGCAAACTGGTCGCCTTTTTAGCTGTACTGCTGACAGGCAATTTCCCATTCTAATTGATTGTGATCTGCACATGTGGGATATGGAGGCTGAAACTTTTTAACAGTTTCATCCATTTATGGGAAAAAAGAAAATCAAACGATTGTGGAGAATGTGGGCATCGATCCCACTACCTCTTGCATGCTAAGCAAGCGCTCTACCATTTGAGCTAATTCCCCTGCAAGCTTTTTTTCCTCCCTGTGTTCACAGCGTACCGGACAAACTCTCAATATCCACCCCTTATGTCCTCTGTGTTTGTAGATTGTGGAGCCCGAATACGTGACAGTCACGGACCTTGTTGACAAGGCCAGAAGCAGTCGGAGGGAACAAACAGTTGGTGTGGCATGAGGATTTGGTGCTAATGGAGTGCACCTTTTTGCCAAAGAGAATCTCCAAAGTGTTTAATTGCAGCCTTAGAAGAGTTGGCTACAATCTTCCTTGATAGGCTGCAGTCTGTTCTTGTGCTTGAGTGTAGACACACGGATGGAAATACTGTCAGGATTGACATTCGTCGGCCATCTCAGAAGTGCTTCTTTTTTTCCTTTCGGCTGTTCCCTTTCAGGGATCGCCACAGCGAATCATGTGCCTCCATCTAACCCTGTCCTCTGAATCCTCTTCACTCATGCCAACTAACTTCATGTCCTCCCTTACTACATCCATAAATCTCCGCTTTGGTCTTCCTCTAGACCTCCTGCCTGGCAGCTCCAACCTATGTATCCATCTAAAGATATATTCACAAGCCATCTCAGATGTGCATCACCTGTATGATAAAGGATTGCGCGTCACCTTGACGAGGTCAGGGGAGGCATGAGGCATTTGGAGAATGTGTGTATTGATCCCACTACTTCTTGCATACAAAGCTAGTGCTTTACCATTTAAGCTAATTCCCTTGCAAAGGTACTTGGATATTAAATTCAGAGAGGAGATATTCTAGGTGTTCTTATTAAACCCTGCGAGGTGACCTAGCAATCCTGTAGGTCTGTCTTTGCTGATCAAAGTCTCGTCGCCCTTCCTTGCTTAATTGACGAGGTGGCCGAGTGGTTAAGGCGATGGACTGTTAATCTATTGTGCTCTGCACGCGTGGGTTTGAATCCCATCCTCGTCGCATGTCAGATTAAAGTGTTTTTAGACAAACACAGATAAAACCTTCTGCTGGACTTACAACATCCAATGGTAAACCAAATACTGTTTTGTGCAGAGAACTCGAGTGTGACAGTTGATGCAGAAATCAGACTGTTGACATATGAGTGCAGGTGATTAAGCCCACTGGACAAGCAGCTTTGGAAGAGCTTCCTTGATAGGCTGCAGATAGGCTGTATAATAAGGTGTGTATTCCAAGCTGCTCTGCCCACCGGGGCTACAAAAAATTTGGTTCAGGTGTCACATTAATGTCGTCTAGTGAACAGGACACCACAGATACAAGGCCTGTAGAGACACATGCAGGCAGAGTCCCCCACAAAACTGCTACTCACTGGATATGTTCTCTTTTCCAACCATTCTCTGTTAACCCTGAATATGGTAGTGTGTAAAAGTTCCAGGAAATCAGCAATTTCTGAAATGGCTGATCGCCCCCACTGATACTCGGTTGGAACTTCAGCAGAACGTTTTGACTGTGTGTACAAGCCTAAATGCATTGACTGGCTGACATGTGTTTAGCTGATCAGACGGCAAACTGGTCGCCTTTTTAGCTGTACTGCTGACAGGCAATTTCCCATTCTAATTGATTGTGATCTGCACATGTGGGATATGGAGGCTGAAACTTTTTAACAGTTTCATCCATTTATGGGAAAAAGGAAATCAAAGGATTGTGGAGAATGTGGGCATCGATCCCACTACCTCTTACATGCTAAGCAAGCGCTCTACCATTTGAGCTAATTCCCCTGCAAGCTTTTTTTCCTCCCTGTGTTCACAGCGTACCGGACAAACTCTCAATATCCACCCCTTATGTCCTCTGTGTTTGTAGATTGTGGAGCCCGAATACTTGACAGTCACGGGCTTTGTTGACAAGGCCAGAAGCAGTCGGAGGGAACAAACAGTTGGTGTGGCATGAGGGTTTGGTGCTAATGGAGTGCACCTTTTTGCCAAAGAGAATCTCCAAAGTGTTTAATTGCAGCCTTAGAAGAGTTGGTTACAATCTTCCTTGATAGGCTGCAGTCTGTTCTTGTGCTTGAGTGTAGACACACGGATGGAAATACTGTCAGGATTGACATTCGTCGGCCATCTCAGAAGTGCTTCTTCTTTTCCTTTCGGCTGTTCCCTTTCAGGGGTCGCCACAGCGAATCACGTGCGTCCATCTAACCCTGTCCTCTGCATCCTCTTCACTCATACCAACTAACTTCATGGCCTCCCTTACTACATCCATAAATCTCCGCTTTGGTCTTCCTCTAGAACTCCTGCCTGGCAGCTCCAACCTATGTATCCATCTAAAGATATATTCACAAGCCATCTCAGAAGTGCATCGCCTGTATGATAAAGGATTGCGCGTCAGCTTGACGAGGTCAGGGGAGGCATGAGGCATTTGGAGAATGTGTGTATTGATCCCACTACTTCTTGCATACAAAGATAGTGCTTTACCATTTAAGCTAATTCCCTTGCAAAGGTACTTGGATATTAAATTCAGAGAGGAGATATTCTAGGTGTTCTCATTAAACCCTGCGAGGTGACCTAGAAATCCTGTAGGTCTGTCTTTGCTGATCAAAGTCTCGTCGCCCTTCCTTGCTTAACTGACGAGGTGGCCGAGTGGTTAAGGCGATGGACTGCTAATCCATTGTGCTCTGCACGCGTATGTTCGAATCCCATCCTCGTCGCATGTCAGATTAAAGTGTTTTGAGACAAACACAGATAAAACCTTCTGCTGGACTTACAACATCCAATGGTAAACCAAATACTGTTTTGTGCAGAGAACTCGAGTGTGACAGTTGATGCAGAAATCAGACTGTTGACATGTGAGTGCAGGTGATTAAGCCCACTGGACAAGCAGCTTTGGAAGAGCTTCCTTGATAGGCTGCAGATAGGCTGTATAATAAGGTGTGTATTCCATGCTGCTCTGCCCACCGGGGCTACAAAACATTTGGTTCAGGTGTCACATTAATGTCGTCTAGTGAACAGGACACCACAGATACAAGGCCTGTGGAGACACATGCAGGCAGAGTCCCCCACAAAACTGCTACTCACTGGATATGTTCTCTTTTCCAACCATCCTCTGTTAACCCTAAATATGGTAGTGTGTAAAAGTTCCAGGAAATCAGCAATTTCTGAAATGGCTGTTCGCCCCCACTGATACTCGGTTGGAACTTCAGCAGAACGTTTTGACTGTGTGTACAAGCTTAAATATTGACTGGCTGCCATGTGTTTAGCTGATCAGACGGCAAACTGGTCGCCTTTTTAGCTGTACTCCTGACAGGCAATTTCCCATTCTAAATGATTGTGATCTGCACATGTGGGATACGGAGGTTGAAACTTTTTAACAGTTTCATCCATTTATGGGAAAAAGGAAATCAAACGATTGTGGAGAATGTGGGCATCGATCCCACTACCTCTTGCATGCTAAGCAAGCGCTCTACCATTTGAGCTAATTCCCCTGCAAGCTTTTTTTCCTCCCTGTGTTTACTGCGTACCGGACAAACTCTCAATATCCACCCCTTATGTCCTCTGTGTTTGTAGATTGTGGAGCCCGAATACTTGACAGTCACGGGCCTTGTTGACAAGGCCAGAAGCAATCGGAGGGAACAAACAGTTGGTGTGGCATGAGGTTTTGGTGCTAATGGAGTGCACCTTTTTGCCAAAGAGAATCTCCAAAGTGTTTAATTGCAGCCTTAGAAGAGTTGGCTACAATCTTCCTTGATAGGCTGCAGTCTGTTCTTGTGCTTGAGTGTAGACACACGGATGGAAATACTGTCAGGATTGACATTCGTCGGCCATCTCAGAAGTGCTTCTTCTTTTCCTTTCGGCTGTTCCCTTTCAGGGGTCGCCACAGCGAATCATGTGCGTCCATCTAACCCTGTCCTCTGCATCCTCTTCACTCATACCAACTAACTTCATGTCCTCCCTTACTACATCCATAAATCTCCGCTTTGGTCTTCCTCTAGACCTCCTGCCTGGCAGCTCCAACCTATGTATCCATCTAAAGATATATTCACAAGCCATCTCAGAAGTGCATCGCCTGTATGATAAAGGATTGCGCGTCACCTTGACGAGGTCAGGGGAGGCATGAGGCATTTGGAGAATGTGGGTATTGATCCCACTACTTCTTGCATACAAAGCTAGTGCTTTACCATTTAAGCTAATTCCCTTGCAAAGGTACTTGGATATTAAATTCAGAGAGGAGATATTCTAGGTGTTCTTATTAAACCCTGCGAGGTGACCTAGAAATCCTGTAGGTCTGTCTTTGCTGATCAAAGTCTCGTCGCCCTTCCTTGCTTAATTGACGAGGTGGCCGAGTGGTTAAGGCGATGGACTGCTAATCCATTGTGCTCTGCATGCGTGGGTTGGAATCCCATCCTCGTCGCATGTCAGATTAAAGTGGTTTTAGACAAACACAGATAAAACCTTCTGCTGGACTTACAACATCCAATGGTAAACCAAATACTGTTTTGTGCAGAGAACTCGAGTGTGACAGTTGATGCAGAAATCAGACTGTTGACATGTGAGTGCAGGTGATTAAGCTCACTGGACAAGCAGCTTTGGAAGAGCTTCCTTGATAGGCTGCAGATAGGCTGTATAATAAGGTGTGTATTCCATGCTGCTCTGCCCACCGGGGCTACAAAACATTTGGTTCAGGTGTCACATTAATGTCGTCTAGTGAACAGGACACCACAGATACAAGGCCTGTGGAGACACATGCAGGCAGGGTCCCACACAAAACTGCTACTCAGTGGATATGTTCTCTTTTCCAACCATTCTCTGTTAAACCTAAATTTGGTAGTGTGTAAAAGTTCCAGGAAATCAGCAATTTCTGAAATGGCTGATCGCCCCCACTGATACTCGGTTGGAACTTCAGCAGAACGTTTTGACTGTGTGTACAAGCCTAAATGCATTGACTGGCTGCCATGTGTTTAGCTGATCAGACGGCAAACTGGTCGCCTTTTTAGCTGTACTGCTGACAGGCAATTTCCCATTCTAATTGATTGTGATCTGCACATGTGGGATATGGAGGCTGAAACTTTTTAAAAGTTTCATCCATTTATGGGAAAAAGGAAATCAAACAATTGTGGAGAATGTGGGCATCAATCCCACTACCTCTTGCATGCTAAGCAAGCGCTCTACCATCTGAGCTAATTCCCCTGCAAGCTTTTTTTCCTCCCTGTGTTCACAGGGCAGAATTTGCAAACGTACCGGACAAACTCTCAATATCCACCCCTTATGTCCTCTGTGTTTGTAGATTGTGGAGCCCGAATACTTGACAGTCACGGGCCTTGTTGACAAGGCCAGAAGCAGTCGGAGGGAACAAACAGTTGGTGTGGCATGAGGTTTTGGTGCTAATGGAGTGCACCTTTTGGCCAAAGAGAATCTCCAAAGTGTTTAATTGCAGCCTTAGAAGAGTTGGCTACAATCTTCCTTGATAGGCCGCAGTCTGTTCTTGTGCTTGAGTGTAGACACACGGATGGAAATTCTGTCAGGATTGACATTCGTCGGCCATCTCAGAAGTGCTTCTTCTTTTCCTTTCGGCTGTTCCCTTTCAGGGGTCGCCACAGCGAATCATGTGCGTCCATCTAACCCTGTCCTCTGCATCCTCTTCACTCATACCAACTAACTTCATGTCCTCCCTTACTACATCCATAAATCTCCGCTTTGGTCTTCCTCTAGACCTCCTGCCTTGCAGCTCCAACCTATGTATCCATCTAAAGATATATTCACAAGCCATCTTGTGAATATATACATCTTGCCTGGTTCTGCTGGAGGTTTCTCCCATTAAAGGGAGTCTTTCCTCTCCACTGTTGCCTAGGGCTTGCTCAAGGGGGATTTGTTGGGTTGCTTCTACATACTTGTGTAGTCTGGACTTTATTCTGTAAAGTGCCTTGAGATGACTTTGTTGTAAATTGGCGCTATATAAATAAAGTTGAATTGAAATTGAATTGAATCTCAGAAGTGCATCGCCTGTATGATAAAGGATTGCGCGTCACCTTGACAAGGTCAGGGGAGGCATGAGGCATTTGGAGAATGTGGGTATTGATCCCAGTACTTCTTGCATACAAAGCTAGTGCTTTACCATTTAAGCTAATTCCCTTGCAAAGGTACTTGGATATTAATTTCAGAGAGGAGATATTCTAGGTGTTCTTATTAAACCCTGCGAGGTGACCTAGAAATCCTGTAGGTCTGTCTTTGCTGATCAAAGTCTCGTCGCCCTTCCTTGCTTAATTGACGAGGTGGCCGAGTGGTTAAGGCGATGGACTGCTAATCCATTGTGCTCTGCACGCGTGGGTTCGAATCCCATCCTCGTCGCATGTCAGATTAAAGTGTTTTTAGACAAACACAGATAAAACCTTCTGCTGGACTTACAACATCCAATGGTAAACCAAATACTGTTTTGTGCAGAGAACTCAAGTGTGACAGTTGATGCAGAAATCAGACTGTTGACATGTGAGTGCAGGTGATTAAGCTCACTGGACAAGCAGCTTTGGAAGAGCTTCCTTGATAGGCTGCAGATAGGCTGTATAATAAGGTGTGTATTCCATGCTGCTCTGCCCACCGGGGCTACAAAACATTTGGTTCAGGTGTCACATTAATGTCGTCTAGTGAACAGGACACCACAGATACAAGGCCTGTAGAGAAACATGCAGGCAGAGTCCCCCACAAAACTGCTACTCACTGGATATGTTCTCTTTTCCAACCATTCTCTGTTAACCCTAAATATAAAAGTTCCAGGAAATCAGCAATTTCTGAAATGGCTGATTGCCCCCACTGATACTCGGTTGGAACTTCAGCAGAACGTTTTGACTGTGTGTACAAGCCTAAATGCATTGACTGGCTGCCATGTCTTTAGCTGATCAGACGGCAAACTGGTCGCCTTTTTAGCTGTACTGCTGACAGGCAATTTCCCATTCTAATTGATTGTGATCTGCACATGTGGGATATGGAGGCTGAAACTTTTTAACAGTTTCATCCATTTATGGGAAAAAGGAAATCAAAGGATTGTGGAGAATGTGGGCATCGATCCCACTACCTCTTGCATGCTAAGCAAGCGCTCTACCATTTGAGCTAATTCCCCTGCAAGCTTTTTTTCCTCCCTGTGTTCACAGCGTACCGGACAAACTCTCAATATCCACCCCTTATGTCCTCTGTGTTTGTAGATTGTGGAGCCCGAATACTTGACAGTCACGGGCCTTGTTGACAAGGCCAGAAGCAGTCGGAGGGAACAAACAGTTGGTGTGGCATGAGGTTTTGGTGCTAATGGAGTGCACCTTTTGGCCAAACAGAATCTCCAAAGTGTTTAATTGCAGCCTTAGAAGAGTTGGCTACAATCTTCCTTGATAGGCCGCAGTCTGTTCTTGTGCTTGAGTGTAGACACACGGATGGAAATACTGTCAGGATTGACATTCGTCGGCCATCTCAGAAGTGCTTCTTCTTTTCCTTTCGGCTGTTCCCTTTCAGGGGTCGCCACAGCGAATCATGTGCCTCCATCTAACCCTGTCCTCTGCATCCTCTTCACTCATACCAACTAACTTCATGTCCTCCCTTACTACATCCATAAATCTCCGCTTTGGTCTTCCTCTAGACCTCCTGCCTTGCAGCTCCAACCTATGTATCCATCTAAAGATATATTCACAAGCCATCTCAGAAGTGCATCGCCTGTATGATAAAGGATTGCGCGTCACCTTGACGAGGTCAGGGGAGGCATGAGGCATTTGGAGAATGTGGGTATTGATCCCAGTACTTCTTGCATACAAAGCTAGTGCTTTACCATTTAAGCTAATTCCCTTGCAAAGGTACTTGGATATTAAATTCAGAGAGGAGATATTCTAGGTGTTCTTATTAAACCCTGCGAGGTGACCTAGAAATCCTGTAGGTCTGTCTTTGCTGATCAAAGTCTCGTCGCCCTTCCTTGCTTAATTGACGAGGTGGCCGAGTGGTTAAGGCGATGGACTGCTAATCCATTGTGCTCTGCACGCGTGGGTTCGAATCCCATCCTCGTCGCATGTCAGATTAAAGTGTTTTTAGACAAACACAGATAAAACCTTCTGCTGGACTTACAACATCCAATGGTAAACCAAATACTGTTTTGTGCAGAGAACTCGAGTGTGACAGTTGATGCAGAAATCAGACTGTTGAAATGTGAGTGCAGGTGATTAAGCTCACTGGACAAGCAGCTTTGGAAGAACTTCCTTGATAGGCTGCAGATAGGCTGTATAATAAGGTGTGTATTCCATGCTGCTCTGCCCACCGGGGCTACAAAACATTTGGTTCAGGTGTCACATTAATGTCGTCTAGTGAACAGGACACCACAGATACAAGGCCTGTAGAGAAACATGCAGGCAGAGTCCCCCACAAAACTGCTACTCACTGGATATGTTCTCTTTTCCAACCATTCTCTGTTAACCCTAAATATAAAAGTTCCAGGAAATCAGCAATTTCTGAAATGGCTGATTGCCCCCACTGATACTCGGTTGGAACTTCAGCAGAACGTTTTGACTGTGTGTACAAGCCTAAATGCATTGACTGGCTGCCATGTGTTTAGCTGATGAGACGGCAAACTGGTCGCCTTTTTAGCTGTACTGCTGACAGGCAATTTCCCATTCTAATTGATTGTGATCTGCACATGGGGGATATGGAGGCTGAAACTTTTTAACAGTTTCATCCATTTATGGGAAAAAGGAAATCAAAGGATTGTGGAGAATGTGGGCATCGATCCCACTACCTCTTGCATGCTAAGCAAGCGCTATACCATTTGAGCTAATTCCCCTGCAAGCTTTTTTTCCTCCCTGTGTTCACAGCGTACCGGACAAACTCTCAATATCCACCCCTTATGTCCTCTGTGTTTGTAGATTGTGGAGCCCGAATACTTGACAGTCACGGGCCTTGTTGACAAGGCCAGAAGCAGTCGGAGGGAACAAACAGTTGGTGTGGCATGAGGTTTTGGTGCTAATGGAGTGCACCTTTTTGCCAAAGAGAATCTCCAAAGTGTTTAATTGCAGCCTTAGAAGAGTTGGCTACAATCTTCCTTGATAGTCTGTTCTTGTGCTTGAGTGTAGACACACGGATGGAAATACTGTCAGGATTGACATTCGTCGGCCATCTCAGAAGTGCTTCTTCTTTTCCTTTCGGCTGTTCCCTTTCAGGGGTCGCCACAGCGAATCATGTGCCTCCATCTAACCCTGTCCTCTGCATCCTCTTCACTCATACCAACTAACTTCATGTCCTCCCTTACTACATCCATAAATCTCCGCTTTGGTCTTCCTCTAGACCTCCTGCCTTGCAGCTCCAACCTATGTATCCATCTAAAGATATATTCACAAGCCATCTCAGAAGTGCATCGCCTGTATGATAAAGGATTGCGCGTCACCTTGACGAGGTCAGGGGAGGCATGAGGCATTTGGAGAATGTGGGTATTGATCCCAGTACTTCTTGCATACAAAGCTAGTGCTTTACCATTTAAGCTAATTCCCTTGCAAAGGTACTTGGATATTAAATTCAGAGAGGAGATATTCTAGGTGTTCTTATTAAACCCTGCGAGGTGACCTAGAAATCCTGTAGGTCTGTCTTTGCTGATCAAAGTCTCGTCGCCCTTCCTTGCTTAATTGACGAGGTGGCCGAGTGGTTAAGGCGATGGACTGCTAATCCATTGTGCTCTGCACGCGTGGGTTCGAATCCCATCCTCGTCGCATGTCAGATTAAAGTGTTTTTAGACAAACACAGATAAAACCTTCTGCTGGACTTACAACATCCAATGGTAAACCAAATACTGTTTTGTGCAGAGAACTCGAGTGTGACAGTTGATGCAGAAATCAGACTGTTGACATGTGAGTGCAGGTGATTAAGCTCACTGGACAAGCAGCTTTGGAAGAACTTCCTTGATAGGCTGCAGATAGGCTGTATAATAAGGTGTGTATTCCATGCTGCTCTGCCCACCGGGGCTACAAAACATTTGGTTCAGGTGTCACATTAATGTCGTCTAGTGAACAGGACACCACAGATACAAGGCCTGTAGAGAAACATGCAGGCAGAGTCCCCCACAAAACTGCTACTCACTGGATATGTTCTCTTTTCCAACCATTCTCTGTTAACCCTAAATATAAAAGTTCCAGGAAATCAGCAATTTCTGAAATGGCTGATTGCCCCCACTGATACTCGGTTGGAACTTCAGCAGAACGTTTTGACTGTGTGTACAAGCCTAAATGCATTGACTGGCTGCCATGTCTTTAGCTGATCAGACGGCAAACTGGTCGCCATTTTAGCTGTACTGCTGACAGGCAATTTCCCATTCTAATTGATTGTGATCTGCACATGTGGGATATGGAGGCTGAAACTTTTTAACAGTTTCATCCATTTATGGGAAAAAGGAAATCAAACGATTGTGGAGAATGTGGGCATCGATCCCACTACCTCTTGCATGCTAAGCAAGCGCTCTACCATTTGAGCTAATTCCCCTGCAAGCTTTTTTTCCTCCCTGTGTTCACAGCGTACCGGACAAACTCTCAATATCCACCCCTTATGTCCTCTGTGTTTGTAGATTGTGGAGCCCGAATACTTGACAGTCACGGGCCTTGTTGACAAGGCCAGAAGCAGTCGGAGGGAACAAACAGTTGGTGTGGCATGAGGTTTTGGTGCTAATGGAGTGCACCTTTTGGCCAAAGAGAATCTCCAAAGTGTTTAATTGCAGCCTTAGAAGAGTTGGCTACAATCTTCCTTGATAGGCCGCAGTCTGTTCTTGTGCTTGAGTGTAGACACACGGATGGAAATACTGTCAGGATTGACATTCGTCGGCCATCTCAGAAGTGCTTCTTCTTTTCCTTTCGGCTGTTCCCTTTCAGGGGTCGCCACAGCGAATCATGTGCCTCCATCTAACCCTGTCCTCTGCATCCTCTTCACTCATACCAACTAACTTCATGTCCTCCCTTACTACATCCATAAATCTCCGCTTTGGTCTTCCTCTAGACCTCCTGCCTTGCAGCTCCAACCTATGTATCCATCTAAAGATATATTCACAAGCCATCTCAGAAGTGCATCGCCTGTATGATAAAGGATTGCGCGTCACCTTGACGAGGTCAGGGGAGGCATGAGGCATTTGGAGAATGTGGGTATTGATCCCAGTACTTCTTGCATACAAAGCTAGTGCTTTACCATTTAAGCTAATTCCCTTGCAAAGGTACTTGGATATTAAATTCAGAGAGGAGATATTCTAGGTGTTCTTATTAAACCCTGCGAGGTGACCTAGAAATCCTGTAGGTCTGTCTTTGCTGATCAAAGTCTCGTCGCCCTTCCTTGCTTAATTGACGAGGTGGCCGAGTGGTTAAGGCGATGGACTGCTAATCCATTGTGCTCTGCACGCGTGGGTTCGAATCCCATCCTCGTCGCATGTCAGATTAAAGTGTTTTTAGACAAACACAGATAAAACCTTCTGCTGGACTTACAACATCCAATGGTAAACCAAATACTGTTTTGTGCAGAGAACTCGAGTGTGACAGTTGATGCAGAAATCAGACTGTTGACATGTGAGTGCAGGTGATTAAGCTCACTGGACAAGCAGCTTTGGAAGAGCTTCCTTGATAGGCTGCAGATAGGCTGTATAATAAGGTGTGTATTCCATGCTGCTCTGCCCACCGGGGCTACAAAACATTTGGTTCAGGTGTCACATTAATGTCGTCTAGTGAACAGGACACCACAGATACAAGGCCTGTAGAGACACATGCAGGCAGAGTCCCCCACAAAACTGCTACTCACTGGATATGTTCTCTTTTCCAACCATTCTCTGTTAACCCTAAATATGGTAGTGTGTAAAAGTTCCATGAAATCAGCAATTTCTGAAATGGCTGATCGCCCCCACTGATACTCGGTTGGAACTTCAGCAGAACGTTTTGACTGTGTGTACAAGCCTAAATGCATTGACTGGCTGCCATGTGTTTAGCTGATGAGACGGCAAACTGGTCGCCTTTTTAGCTGTACTGCTGACAGGCACTTTCCCATTCTAATTGATTGTGATCTGCACATGTGGGATATGGAGGCTGAAACTTTTTAACAGTTTCATCCATTTATGGGAAAAAGGAAATCAAACGATTGTGGAGAATGTGGGCATCGATCCCACTACCTCTTGCATGCTAAGCAAGCGCTCTACCATTTGAGCTAATTCCCCTGCAAGCTTTTTTTCCTCCCTGTGTTCACAGCGTACCGGACAAACTCTCAATATCCACCCCTTATGTCCTCTGTGTTTGTAGATTGTGGAGCCCGAATACTTGACAGTCACGGGCCTTGTTGACAAGGCCAGAAGCAGTCGGAGGGAACAAACAGTTGGTGTGGCATGAGGTTTTGGTGCTAATGGAGTGCACCTTTTGGCCAAAGAGAATCTCCAAAGTGTTTAATTGCAGCCTTAGAAGAGTTGGCTACAATCTTCCTTGATAGGCCGCAGTCTGTTCTTGTGCTTGAGTGTAGACACACGGATGGAAATACTGTCAGGATTGACATTCGTCGGCCATCTCAGAAGTGCTTCTTCTTTTCCTTTTGGCTGTTCCCTTTCAGCGGTCGCCACAGCGAATCATGTGCGTCCATCTAACCCTGTCCTCTGCATCCTCTTCACTCATACCAACTAACTTCATGTCCTCCCTTACTACATCCATAAATCTCCGCTTTGGTCTTCCTCTAGACCTCCTGCCTTGCAGCTCCAACCTATGTATCCATCTAAAGATATATTCACAAGCCATCTCAGAAGTGCATCGCCTGTATGATAAAGGATTGCGCGTCACCTTGACGAGGTCAGGGGAGGCATGAGGCATTTGGAGAATGTGGGTATTGATCCCAGTACTTCTTGCATACAAAGCTAGTGCTTTACCATTTAAGCTAATTCCCTTGCAAAGGTAC
The DNA here is from genome assembly GCF_033026475.1 of Channa argus. Classification (NCBI taxonomy): domain Eukaryota; kingdom Metazoa; phylum Chordata; class Actinopteri; order Anabantiformes; family Channidae; genus Channa; species Channa argus. The sequence goes on along the minus strand of NW_027125256.1, from coordinate 110,217 downwards.
TTGGATATTAAATTCAGAGAGGAGATATTCTAGGTGTTCTTATTAAACCCTGCGAGGTGACCTAGAAATCCTGTAGGTCTGTCTTTGCTGATCAAAGTCTCGTCGCCCTTCCTTGCTTAATTGACAAGGTGGCTGAGTGGTTAAGGCGATGGACTGCTAATCCATTGCGCTCTGCACGCGTGGGTTCGAATCCCATCCTCGTCGCATGTCAGATTAAAGTGTTTTTAGACAAACACAGATAAAACCTTCTGCTGGACTTACAACATCCAATGGTAAACCAAATACTGTTTTGTGCAGAGTACTCGAGTGTGACAGTTGATGCAGAAATCAGACTGTTGACATGTGAGTGCAGGTGATTAAGCTCACTGGACAAGCAGCTTTGGAAGAGCTTCCTTGATAGGCTGCAGATAGGCTGTATAATAAGGTGTGTATTCCATGCTGCTCTGCCCACCGGGGCTACAAAACATTTGGTTCAGGTGTCACATTAATGTCGTCTAGTGAACAGGACACCACAGATACAAGGCCTGTAGAGACACATGCAGGCAGAGTCCCCCACAAAACTGCTACTCACTGGATATGTTCTCTTTTCCAACCATTCTCTGTTAACCCTAAATATGGTAGTGTGTAAAAGTTCCATGAAATCAGCAATTTCTGAAATGGCTGATCGCCCCCACTGATACTCGGTTGGAACTTCAGCAGAACGTTTTGACTGTGTGTACAAGCCTAAATGCACTGCTAGTGCTTTACCATTTAAGCTAATTCCCTTGCAAAGGTACTTGGATATTAAATTCAGAGAGGAGATATTCTAGGTGTTCTTATTAAACCCTGCGATGTGACCTAGAAATCCTGTAGGTCTGTCTTTGCTGATCAAAGTCTCGTCGCCCTTCCTTGCTTAATTGACGAGGTGGCCGAGTGGTTTAGGCGATGGACTGCTAATCCATTGTGCTCTGCATGCGTGGGTTGGAATCCCATCCTCGTCGCATGTCAGATTAAAGTGGTTTTAGACAAACACAGATAAAACCTTCTGCTGGACTTACAACATCCAATGGTAAACCAAATACTGTTTTGTGCAGAGAACTCGAGTGTGACAGTTGATGCAGAAATCAGACTGTTGACATGTGAGTGCAGGTGATTAAGCTCATTGGACAAGCAGCTTTGGAAGAGCTTCCTTGATAGGCTGCAGATAGGCTGTATAATAAGGTGTGTACTCCATGCTGCTCTGCCCACCGGGGCTACAAAACATTTGGTTCAGGTGTCACATTAATGTCGTCTAGTGAACAGGACACCACAGATACAAGGCCTGTAGAGACACATGCAGGCAGAGTCCCCCACAAAACTGCTACTCACTGGATATGTTCTCTTTTCCAACCATTCTCTGTTAAACCTAAATATGGTAGTGTGTAAAAGTTCCAGGAAATCAGCAATTTCTGAAATGGCTGATCGCCCCCACTGATACTCGGTTGGAACTTCAGCAGAACGTTTTGACTGTGTGTACAAGCCTAAATGCATTGACTGGCTGCCATGTGTTTAGCTGATGAGACGGCAAACTGGTCGCCTTTTTAGCTGTACTGCTGACAGGCACTTTCCCATTCTAATTGATTGTGATCTGCACATGTGGGATATGGAGGCTGAAACTTTTTAACAGTTTCATCCATTTATGGGAAAAAGGAAATCAAACGATTGTGGAGAATGTGGGCATCGATCCCACTACCTCTTGCATGCTAAGCAAGCGCTCTACCATTTGAGCTAATTCCCCTGCAAGCTTTTTTTCCTCCCTGTGTTCACAGGGCAGAATTTGCAAACGTACCGGACAAACTCTCAATATCCACCCCTTATGTCCTCTGTGTTTGTAGATTGTGGAGCCCGAATACTTGACAGTCACGGGCCTTGTTGACAAGGCCAGAAGCAGTCGGAGGGAACAAACAGTTGGTGTGGCATGAGGTTTTGGTGCTAATGGAGTGCACCTTTTGGCCAAAGAGAATCTCCAAAGTGTTTAATTGCAGCCTTAGAAGAGTTGGCTACAATCTTCCTTGATAGGCCGCAGTCTGTTCTTGTGCTTGAGTGTAGACACACGGATGGAAATACTGTCAGGATTGACATTCGTCGGCCATCTCAGAAGTGCTTCTTCTTTTCCTTTTGGCTGTTCCCTTTCAGGGGTCGCCACAGCGAATCATGTGCGTCCATCTAACCCTGTCCTCTGCATCCTCTTCACTCATACCAACTAACTTCATGTCCTCCCTTACTACATCCATAAATCTCCGCTTTGGTCTTCCTCTAGACCTCCTGCCTTGCAGCTCCAACCTATGTATCCATCTAAAGATATATTCACAAGCCATCTCAGAAGTGCATCGCCTGTATGATAAAGGATTGCGCGTCACCTTGACGAGGTCAGGGGAGGCATGAGGCATTTGGAGAATGTGGGTATTGATCCCAGTACTTCTTGCATACAAAGCTAGTGCTTTACCATTTAAGCTAATTCCCTTGCAAAGGTACTTGGATATTAAATTCAGAGAGGAGATATTCTAGGTGTTCTTATTAAACCCTGCGAGGTGACCTAGAAATCCTGTAGGTCTGTCTTTGCTGATCAAAGTCTCGTCGCCCTTCCTTGCTTAATTGACAAGGTGGCTAAGTGGTTAAGGCGATGGACTGCTAATCCATTGCGCTCTGCACGCGTGGGTTCGAATCCCATCCTCGTCGCATGTCAGATTAAAGTGTTTTTAGACAAACACAGATAAAACCTTCTGCTGGACTTACAACATCCAATGGTAAACCAAATACTGTTTTGTGCAGAGTACTCGAGTGTGACAGTTGATGCAGAAATCAGACTGTTGACATGTGAGTGCAGGTGATTAAGCTCACTGGACAAGCAGCTTTGGAAGAGCTTCCTTGATAGGCTGCAGATAGGCTGTATAATAAGGTGTGTATTCCATGCTGCTCTGCCCACCGGGGCTACAAAACATTTGGTTCAGGTGTCACATTAATGTCGTCTAGTGAACAGGACACCACAGATACAAGGCCTGTAGAGACACATGCAGGCAGAGTCCCCCACAAAACTGCTACTCACTGGATATGTTCTCTTTTCCAACCATTCTCTGTTAACCCTGAATATGGTAGTGTGTAAAAGTTCAAGGAAATCAGTAATTTCTGAAATGGCTGATCGCCCCCACTGATACTCGGTTGGAACTTCAGCAGAACGTTTTGACTGTGTGTACAAGCCTAAATGCACTGCTAGTGCTTTACCATTTAAGCTAATTCCCTTGCAAAGGTACTTGGATATTAAATTCAGAGAGGAGATATTCTAGGTGTTCTTATTAAACCCTGCGATGTGACCTAGAAATCCTGTAGGTCTGTCTTTGCTGATCAAAGTCTCGTCGCCCTTCCTTGCTTAATTGACGAGGTGGCCGAGTGGTTAAGGCGATGGACTGCTAATCCATTGTGCTCTGCATGCGTGTGTTGGAATCCCATCCTCGTCGCATGTCAGATTAAAGTGGTTTTAGACAAACACAGATAAAACCTTCTGCTGGACTTACAACATCCAATGGTAAACCAAATACTGTTTTGTGCAGAGAACTCGAGTGTGACAGTTGATGCAGAAATCAGACTGTTGACATGTGAGTGCAGGTGATTAAGCTCATTGGACAAGCAGCTTTGGAAGAGCTTCCTTGATAGGCTGCAGATAGGCTGTATAATAAGGTGTGTACTCCATGCTGCTCTGCCCACCGGGGCTACAAAACATTTGGTTCAGGTGTCACATTAATGTCGTCTAGTGAACAGGACACCACAGATACAAGGCCTGTAGAGACACATGCAGGCAGAGTCCCCCACAAAACTGCTACTCACTGGATATGTTCTCTTTTCCAACCATTCTCTGTTAAACCTAAATATGGTAGTGTGTAAAAGTTCCAGGAAATCAGCAATTTCTGAAATGGCTGATCGCCCCCACTGATACTCGGTTGGAACTTCAGCAGAACGTTTTGACTGTGTGTACAAGCCTAAATGCATTGACTGGCTGCCATGTGTTTAGCTGATCAGACGGCAAACTGGTCGCCTTTTTAGCTGTACTGCTGACAGGCAATTTCCCATTCTAATTGATTGTGATCTGCACATGTGGGATATGGAGGCTGAAACTTTTTAACAGTTTCATCCATTTATGGGAAAAAGGAAATCAAACGATTGTGGAGAATGTGGGCATCGATCCCACTACCTCTTGCATGCTAAGCAAGCGCTCTACCATTTGAGCTAATTCCCCTGCAAGCTTTTTTTCCTCCCTGTGTTCACAGGGCAGAATTTGCAAACGTACCGGACAAACTCTCAATATCCACCCCTTATGTCCTCTGTGTTTGTAGATTGTGGAGGCCGAATACGTGACAGTCACGGACCTTGTTGACAAGGCCAGAAGCAGTCGGAGGGAACAAACAGTTGGTGTGGTATGAGGATTTGGTGCTAATGGAGTGCACCTTTTTGCCAAAGAGAATCTCCAAAGTGTTTAATTGCAGCCTTAGAAGAGTTGGCTACAATCTTCCTTGATAGGCCGCAGTCTGTTCTTGTGCTTGAGTGTAGACACACGGATGGAAATACTGTCAGGATTGACATTCGTCGGCCATCTCAGAAGTGCTTCTTTTTTTCCTTTCGGCTGTTCCCTTTCAGGGGTCGCCACAGCGAATCATGTGCCTCCATCTAACCCTGTCCTCTGCATCCTCTTCACTCATACCAACTAACTTCATGTCCTCCCTTACTACATCCATAAATATCCGCTTTGGTCTTCCTCTAGAAATCCTGCCTTGCAGCTCCAACCTATGTATCCATCTAAAGATATATTCACAAGCCATCTCAGAAGTGCATCGCCTGTATGATAAAGGATTGCGCGTCACCTTGACGAGGTCAGGGGAGGCATGAGGCATTTGGAGAATGTGGGTATTGATCCCAGTACTTCTTGCATACAAAGCTAGTGCTTTACCATTTAAGCTAATTCCCTTGCAAAGGTACTTGGATATTAAATTCAGAGAGGAGATATTCTAGGTGTTCTTATTAAACCCTGCGAGGTGACCTAGAAATCCTGTAGGTCTGTCTTTGCTGATCAATGTCTCGTCGCCCTTCCTTGCTTAATTGACGAGGTGGCCGAGTGGTTAAGGCGATGGACTGCTAATCCATTGTGCTCTGCACGCGTGGGTTAGAATCCCATCCTTGTCGCATGTCAGATTAAAGTGTTTTTAGACAAACACAGATAAAACCTTCTGCTGGACTTACAACATCCAATGGTAAACCAAATACTGTTTTGTGCAGAGAACTCGAGTGTGACAGTTGATGCAGAAATCAGACTGTTGACATGTGAGTGCAGGTGATTAAGCTCACTGGACAAGCAGCTTTGGAAGAGCTTCCTTGATAGGCTGCAGATAGGCTGTATAATAAGGTGTGTATTCCATGCTGCTCTGCCCACCGGGGCTACAAAACATTTGGTTCAGGTGTCACATTAATGTCGTCTAGTGAACAGGACACCACAGATACAAGGCCTGTAGAGACACATGCAGGCAGAGTCCCCCACAAAACTGCTACTCACTGGATATGTTCTCTTTTCCAACCATTCTCTGTTAAACCTAAATATGGTAGTGTGTAAAAGTTCCAGGAAATCAGCAAATTCTGAAATGGCTGATCGCCCCCACTGATACTCGGTTGGAACTTCAGCAGAACGTTTTGACTGTGTGTACAAGCCTAAATGCATTGACTGGCTGCCATGTGTTTAGCTGATCAGACGGCAAACTGGTCGCCTTTTTAGCTGTACTGCTGACAGGCAATTTCCCATTCTAATTGATTGTGATCTGCACATGTGGGATATGGAGGCTGAAACTTTTTAACAGTTTCATCCATTTATGGGAAAAAGGAAATCAAACGATTGTGGAGAATGTGGGCATCGATCCCACTACCTCTTGCATGCTAAGCAAGCGCTCTACCATTTGAGCTAATTCCCCTGCAAGCTTTTTTTCCTCCCTGTGTTCACAGCGTACCGGACAAACTCTCAATATCCACCCCTTATGTCCTCTGTGTTTGTAGATTGTGGAGCCCGAATACTTGACAGTCACGGGCCTTGTTGACAAGGCCAGAAGCAGTCGGAGGGAACAAACAGTTGGTGTGGCATGAGGTTTTGGTGCTAATGGAGTGCACCTTTTGGCCAATGAGAATCTCCAAAGTGTTTAATTGCAGCCTTAGAAGAGTTGGCTACAATCTTCCTTGATAGGCCGCAGTCTGTTCTTGTGCTTGAGTGTAGACACACGGATGGAAATACTGTCAGGATTGACATTCGTCGGCCATCTCAGAAGTGCTTCTTCTTTTCCTTTCGGCTGTTCCCTTTCAGGGGTCGCCACAGCGAATCATGTGCCTCCATCTAACCCTGTCCTCTGCATCCTCTTCACTCATACCAACTAACTTCATGTCCTCCCTTACTACATCCATAAATCTCCGCTTTGGTCTTCCTCTAGACCTCCTGCCTTGCAGCTCCAACCTATGTATCCATCTAAAGATATATTCACAAGCCATCTCAGAAGTGCATCGCCTGTATGATAAAGGATTGCGCGTCACCTTGACGAGGTCAGGGGAGGCATGAGGCATTTGGAGAATGTGGGTATTGATCCCAGTACTTCTTGCATACAAAGCTAGTGCTTTACCATTTAAGCTAATTCCCTTGCAAAGGTACTTGGATATTAAATTCAGAGAGGAGATATTCTAGGTGTTCTTATTAAACCCTGCGAGGTGACCTAGAAATCCTGTAGGTCTGTCTTTGCTGATCAAAGTCTCGTCGCCCTTCCTTGCTTAATTGACGAGGTGGCCGAGTGGTTAAGGCGATGGACTGCTAATCCATTGTGCTCTGCACGTGTGGGTTAGAATCCCATCCTCGTCGCATGTCAGATTAAAGTGTTTTTAGACAAACACAGATAAAACCTTCTGCTGGACTTACAACATCCAATGGTAAACCAAATACTGTTTTGTGCAGAGAACTCGAGTGTGACAGTTGATGCAGAAATCAGACTGTTGACATGTGAGTGCAGGTGATTAAGCTCACTGGACAAGCAGCTTTGGAAGAGCTTCCTTGATAGGCTGCAGATAGGCTGTATAATAAGGTGTGTATTCCATGCTGCTCTGCCCACCGGGGCTACAAAACATTTGGTTCAGGTGTCACATTAATGTCGTCTAGTGAACAGGACACCACAGATACAAGGCCTGTAGAGACACATGCAGGCAGAGTCCCCCACAAAACTGCTACTCACTGGATATGTTCTCTTTTCCAACCATTCTCTGTTAAACCTAAATATGGTAGTGTGTAAAAGTTCCAGGAAATCAGCAATTTCTGAAATGGCTGATTGCCCCCACTGATACTCGGTTGGAACTTCAGCAGAACGTTTTGACTGTGTGTACAAGCCTAAATGCATTGACTGGCTGCCATGTGTTTAGCTGATCAGACGGCAAACTGGTCGCCTTTTTAGCTGTACTGCTGACAGGCAATTTCCCATTCTAATTGATTGTGATCTGCACATGTGGGATATGGAGGCTGAAACTTTTTAACAGTTTCATCCATTTATGGGAAAAAGGAAATCAAACGATTGTGGAGAATGTGGGCATCGATCCCACTACCTCTTGCATGCTAAGCAAGCGCTCTACCATTTGAGCTAATTCCCCTGCAAGCTTTTTTTCCTCCCTGTGTTCACAGCGTACCGGACAAACTCTCAATATCCACCCCTTATGTCCTCTGTGTTTGTAGATTGTGGAGCCCGAATACTTGACAGTCACGGGCCTTGTTGACAAGGCCAGAAGCAGTCGGAGGGAACAAACAGTTGGTGTGGCATGAGGTTTTGGTGCTAATGGAGTGCACCTTTTGGCCAAAGAGAATCTCCAAAGTGTTTAATTGCAGCCTTAGAAGAGTTGGCTACAATCTTCCTTGATAGGCTGCAGTCTGTTCTTGTGCTTGAGTGTAGACACACGGATGGAAATACTGTCAGGATTGACATTCGTCGGCCATCTCAGAAGTGCTTCTTTTTTTCCTTTCGGCTGTTCCCTTTCAGGGATCGCCACAGCGAATCATGTGCCTCCATCTAACCCTGTCCTCTGCATCCTCTTCACTCATACCAACTAACTTCATGTCCTCCCTTACTACATCCATAAATCTCCGCTTTGGTCTTCCTCTAGACCTCCTGCCTGGCAGCTCCAACCTATGTATCCATCTAAAGATATATTCACAAGCCATCTCAGATGTGCATCACCTGTATGATAAAGGATTGCGCGTCACCTTGACGAGGTCAGGGGAGGCATGAGGCATTTGGAGAATGTGTGTATTGATCCCACTACTTCTTGCATACAAAGCTAGTGCTTTACCATTTAAGCTAATTCCCTTGCAAAGGTACTTGGATATTAAATTCAGAGAGGAGATATTCTAGGTGTTCTTATTAAACCCTGCGAGGTGACCTAGCAATCCTGTAGGTCTGTCTTTGCTGATGAAAGTCTCGTCGCCCTTCCTTGCTTAATTGACGAGGTGGCCGAGTGGTTAAGGCGATGGACTGTTAATCTATTGTGCTCTGCACGCGTGGGTTTGAATCCCATCCTCGTCGCATGTCAGATTAAAGTGTTTTTAGACAAACACAGATAAAACCTTCTGCTGGACTTACAACATCCAATGGTAAACCAAATACTGTTTTGTGCAGAGAACTCGAGTGTGACAGTTGATGCAGAAATCAGACTGTTGACATATGAGTGCAGGTGATTAAGCCCACTGGACAAGCAGCTTTGGAAGAGCTTCCTTGATAGGCTGCAGATAGACTGTATAATAAGGTGTGTATTCCAAGCTGCTCTGCCCACCGGGGCTACAAAAAATTTGGTTCAGGTGTCACATTAATGTCGTCTAGTGAACAGGACACCACAGATACAAGGCCTGTAGAGACACATGCAGGCAGAGTCCCCCACAAAACTGCTACTCACTGGATATGTTCTCTTTTCCAACCATTCTCTGTTAACCCTGAATATGGTAGTGTGTAAAAGTTCCAGGAAATCAGCAATTTCTGAAATGGCTGATCGCCCCCACTGATACTCGGTTGGAACTTCAGCAGAACGTTTTGACTGTGTGTACAAGCCTAAATGCATTGACTGGCTGACATGTGTTTAGCTGATCAGACGGCAAACTGGTCGCCTTTTTAGCTGTACTGCTGACAGGCAATTTCCCATTCTAATTGATTGTGATCTGCACATGTGGGATATGGAGGCTGAAACTTTTTAACAGTTTCATCCATTTATGGGAAAAAGGAAATCAAAGGATTGTGGAGAATGTGGGCATCGATCCCACTACCTCTTACATGCTAAGCAAGCGCTCTACCATTTGAGCTAATTCCCCTGCAAGCTTTTTTTCCTCCCTGTGTTCACAGCGTACCGGACAAACTCTCAATATCCACCCCTTATGTCCTCTGTGTTTGTAGATTGTGGAGCCCGAATACTTGACAGTCACGGGCCTTGTTGACAAGGCCAGAAGCAGTCGGAGGGAACAAACAGTTGGTGTGGCATGAGGTTTTGGTGCTAATGGAGTGCACCTTTTGGCCAAAGAGAATCTCCAAAGTGTTTAATTGCAGCCTTAGAAGAGTTGGCTACAATCTTCCTTGATAGGCCGCAGTCTGTTCTTGTGCTTGAGTGTAGACACACGGATGGAAATTCTGTCAGGATTGACATTCGTCGGCCATCTCAGAAGTGCTTCTTCTTTTCCTTTCGGCTGTTCCCTTTCAGGGGTCGCCACAGCGAATCATGTGCGTCCATCTAACCCTGTCCTCTGCATCCTCTTCACTCATACCAACTAACTTCATGTCCTCCCTTACTACATCCATAAATCTCCGCTTTGGTCTTCCTCTAGACCTCCTGCCTTGCAGCTCCAACCTATGTATCCATCTAAAGATATATTCACAAGCCATCTTGTGAATATATACATCTTGCCTGGTTCTGCTGGAGGTTTCTCCCATTAAAGGGAGTCTTTCCTCTCCACTGTTGCATAGGGCTTGCTCAAGGGGGATTTGTTGGGTTGCTTCTACATACTTGTGTAGTCTGGACTTTATTCTGTAAAGTGCCTTGAGATGACTTTGTTGTAAATTGGCGCTATATAAATAAAGTTGAATTGAAATTGAATTGAATCTCAGAAGTGCATCGCCTGTATGATAAAGGATTGCGCGTCACCTTGACGAGGTCAGGGGAGGCATGAGGCATTTGGAGAATGTGGGTATTGATCCCAGTTCTTCTTGCATACAAAGCTAGTGCTTTACCATTTAAGCTAATTCCCTTGCAAAGGTACTTGGATATTAAATTCAGAGAGGAGATATTCTAGGTGTTCTTATTAAACCCTGCGAGGTGACCTAGAAATCCTGTAGGTCTGTCTTTGCTGATCAAAGTCTCGTCGCCCTTCCTTGCTTAATTGACGAGGTGGCCGAGTGGTTAAGGCGATGGACTGCTAATCCATTGTGCTCTGCACGTGTGGGTTAGAATCCCATCCTTGTCGCATGTCAGATTAAAGTGTTTTTAGACAAACACAGATAAAACCTTCTGCTGGACTTACAACATCCAATGGTAAACCAAATACTGTTTTGTGCAGAGAACTCGAGTGTGACAGTTGATGCAGAAATCAGACTGTTGACATGTGAGTGCAGGTGATTAAGCTCACTGGACAAGCAGCTTTGGAAGAGCTTCCTTGATAGGCTGCAGATAGGCTGTATAATAAGGTGTGTATTCCATGCTGCTCTGCCCACCGGGGCTACAAAACATTTCGTTCAGGTGTCACATTAATGTCGTCTAGTGAACAGGACACCACAGATACAAGGCCTGTAGAGACACATGCAGGCAGAGTCCCCCACAAAACTGCTACTCACTGGATATGTTCTCTTTTCCAACCATTCTCTGTTAACCCTGAATATGGTAGTGTGTAAAAGTTCAAGGAAATCAGTAATTTCTGAAATGGCTGATCGCCCCCACTGATACTCGGTTGGAACTTCAGCAGAACGTTTTGACTGTGTGTACAAGCCCAAATGCATTGACTGGCTGCCATGTGTTTAGCTGATCAGACGGCAAACTGGTCGCCTTTTTAGCTGTACTGCTGACAGGCAATTTCCCATTCTAATTGATTGTGATCTGCACATGTGGGATATGGAGGCTGAAACTTTTTAACAGTTTCATCCATTTATGGGAAAAAGGAAATCAAAGGATTGTGGAGAATGTGGGCATCGATCCCACTACCTCTTGCATGCTAAGCAAGCGCTCTACCATTTGAGCTAATTCCCCTGCAAGCTTTTTTTCCTCCCTGTGTTCACAGCGTACCGGACAAACTCTCAATATCCACCCCTTATGTCCTCTGTGTTTGTAGATTGTGGAGCCCGAATACGTGACAGTCACGGACCTTGTTGACAAGGCCAGAAGCAGTCGGAGGGAACAAACAGTTGGTGTGGCATGAGGATTTGGTGCTAATGGAGTGCACCTTTTTGCCAAAGAGAATCTCCAAAGTGTTTAATTGCAGCCTTAGAAGAGTTGGCTACAATCTTCCTTGATAGGCTGCAGTCTGTTCTTGTGCTTGAGTGTAGACACACGGATGGAAATACTGTCAGGATTGACATTCGTCGGCCATCTCAGAAGTGCTTCTTTTTTTCCTTTCGGCTGTTCCCTTTCAGGGATCGCCACAGCGAATCATGTGCCTCCATCTAACCCTGTCCTCTGAATCCTCTTCACTCATGCCAACTAACTTCATGTCCTCCCTTACTACATCCATAAATCTCCGCTTTGGTCTTCCTCTAGACCTCCTGCCTGGCAGCTCCAACCTATGTATCCATCTAAAGATATATTCACAAGCCATCTCAGATGTGCATCACCTGTATGATAAAGGATTGCGCGTCACCTTGACGAGGTCAGGGGAGGCATGAGGCATTTGGAGAATGTGTGTATTGATCCCACTACTTCTTGCATACAAAGCTAGTGCTTTACCATTTAAGCTAATTCCCTTGCAAAGGTACTTGGATATTAAATTCAGAGAGGAGATATTCTAGGTGTTCTTATTAAACCCTGCGAGGTGACCTAGCAATCCTGTAGGTCTGTCTTTGCTGATCAAAGTCTCGTCGCCCTTCCTTGCTTAATTGACGAGGTGGCCGAGTGGTTAAGGCGATGGACTGTTAATCTATTGTGCTCTGCACGCGTGGGTTTGAATCCCATCCTCGTCGCATGTCAGATTAAAGTGTTTTTAGACAAACACAGATAAAACCTTCTGCTGGACTTACAACATCCAATGGTAAACCAAATACTGTTTTGTGCAGAGAACTCGAGTGTGACAGTTGATGCAGAAATCAGACTGTTGACATGTGAGTGCAGGTGATTAAGCCCACTGGACAAGCAGCTTTGGAAGAGCTTCCTTGATAGGCTGCAGATAGGCTGTATAATAAGGTGTGTATTCCAAGCTGCTCTGCCCACCGGGGCTACAAAAAATTTGGTTCAGGTGTCACATTAATGTCGTCTAGTGAACAGGACACCACAGATACAAGGCCTGTAGAGACACATGCAGGCAGAGTCCCCCACAAAACTGCTACTCACTGGATATGTTCTCTTTTCCAACCATTCTCTGTTAACCCTGAATATGGTAGTGTGTAAAAGTTCCAGGAAATCAGCAATTTCTGAAATGGCTGATCGCCCCCACTGATACTCGGTTGGAACTTCAGCAGAACGTTTTGACTGTGTGTACAAGCCTAAATGCATTGACTGGCTGACATGTGTTTAGCTGATCAGACGGCAAACTGGTCGCCTTTTTAGCTGTACTGCTGACAGGCAATTTCCCATTCTAATTGATTGTGATCTGCACATGTGGGATATGGAGGCTGAAACTTTTTAACAGTTTCATCCATTTATGGGAAAAAGGAAATCAAAGGATTGTGGAGAATGTGGGCATCGATCCCACTACCTCTTACATGCTAAGCAAGCGCTCTACCATTTGAGCTAATTCCCCTGCAAGCTTTTTTTCCTCCCTGTGTTCACAGCGTACCGGACAAACTCTCAATATCCACCCCTTATGTCCTCTGTGTTTGTAGATTGTGGAGCCCGAATACTTGACAGTCACGGGCTTTGTTGACAAGGCCAGAAGCAGTCGGAGGGAACAAACAGTTGGTGTGGCATGAGGGTTTGGTGCTAATGGAGTGCACCTTTTTGCCAAAGAGAATCTCCAAAGTGTTTAATTGCAGCCTTAGAAGAGTTGGTTACAATCTTCCTTGATAGGCTGCAGTCTGTTCTTGTGCTTGAGTGTAGACACACGGATGGAAATACTGTCAGGATTGACATTCGTCGGCCATCTCAGAAGTGCTTCTTCTTTTCCTTTCGGCTGTTCCCTTTCAGGGGTCGCCACAGCGAATCACGTGCGTCCATCTAACCCTGTCCTCTGCATCCTCTTCACTCATACCAACTAACTTCATGGCCTCCCTTACTACATCCATAAATCTCCGCTTTGGTCTTCCTCTAGACCTCCTGCCTGGCAGCTCCAACCTATGTATCCATCTAAAGATATATTCACAAGCCATCTCAGAAGTGCATCGCCTGTATGATAAAGGATTGCGCGTCAGCTTGACGAGGTCAGGGGAGGCATGAGGCATTTGGAGAATGTGTGTATTGATCCCACTACTTCTTGCATACAAAGATAGTGCTTTACCATTTAAGCTAATTCCCTTGCAAAGGTACTTGGATATTAAATTCAGAGAGGAGATATTCTAGGTGTTCTCATTAAACCCTGCGAGGTGACCTAGAAATCCTGTAGGTCTGTCTTTGCTGATCAAAGTCTCGTCGCCCTTCCTTGCTTAACTGACGAGGTGGCCGAGTGGTTAAGGCGATGGACTGCTAATCCATTGTGCTCTGCACGCGTATGTTCGAATCCCATCCTCGTCGCATGTCAGATTAAAGTGTTTTGAGACAAACACAGATAAAACCTTCTGCTGGACTTACAACATCCAATGGTAAACCAAATACTGTTTTGTGCAGAGAACTCGAGTGTGACAGTTGATGCAGAAATCAGACTGTTGACATGTGAGTGCAGGTGATTAAGCCCACTGGACAAGCAGCTTTGGAAGAGCTTCCTTGATAGGCTGCAGATAGGCTGTATAATAAGGTGTGTATTCCATGCTGCTCTGCCCACCGGGGCTACAAAACATTTGGTTCAGGTGTCACATTAATGTCGTCTAGTGAACAGGACACCACAGATACAAGGCCTGTGGAGACACATGCAGGCAGAGTCCCCCACAAAACTGCTACTCACTGGATATGTTCTCTTTTCCAACCATCCTCTGTTAACCCTAAATATGGTAGTGTGTAAAAGTTCCAGGAAATCAGCAATTTCTGAAATGGCTGTTCGCCCCCACTGATACTCGGTTGGAACTTCAGCAGAACGTTTTGACTGTGTGTACAAGCTTAAATATTGACTGGCTGCCATGTGTTTAGCTGATCAGACGGCAAACTGGTCGCCTTTTTAGCTGTACTCCTGACAGGCAATTTCCCATTCTAAATGATTGTGATCTGCACATGTGGGATACGGAGGTTGAAACTTTTTAACAGTTTCATCCATTTATGGGAAAAAGGAAATCAAACGATTGTGGAGAATGTGGGCATCGATCCCACTACCTCTTGCATGCTAAGCAAGCGCTCTACCATTTGAGCTAATTCCCCTGCAAGCTTTTTTTCCTCCCTGTGTTTACTGCGTACCGGACAAACTCTCAATATCCACCCCTTATGTCCTCTGTGTTTGTAGATTGTGGAGCCCGAATACTTGACAGTCACGGGCCTTGTTGACAAGGCCAGAAGCAGTCGGAGGGAACAAACAGTTGGTGTGGCATGAGGTTTTGGTGCTAATGGAGTGCACCTTTTTGCCAAAGAGAATCTCCAAAGTGTTTAATTGCAGCCTTAGAAGAGTTGGCTACAATCTTCCTTGATAGGCTGCAGTCTGTTCTTGTGCTTGAGTGTAGACACACGGATGGAAATACTGTCAGGATTGACATTCGTCGGCCATCTCAGAAGTGCTTCTTCTTTTCCTTTCGGCTGTTCCCTTTCAGGGGTCGCCACAGCGAATCATGTGCGTCCATCTAACCCTGTCCTCTGCATCCTCTTCACTCATACCAACTAACTTCATGTCCTCCCTTACTACATCCATAAATCTCCGCTTTGGTCTTCCTCTAGACCTCCTGCCTGGCAGCTCCAACCTATGTATCCATCTAAAGATATATTCACAAGCCATCTCAGAAGTGCATCGCCTGTATGATAAAGGATTGCGCGTCACCTTGACGAGGTCAGGGGAGGCATGAGGCATTTGGAGAATGTGGGTATTGATCCCACTACTTCTTGCATACAAAGCTAGTGCTTTACCATTTAAGCTAATTCCCTTGCAAAGGTACTTGGATATTAAATTCAGAGAGGAGATATTCTAGGTGTTCTTATTAAACCCTGCGAGGTGACCTAGAAATCCTGTAGGTCTGTCTTTGCTGATCAAAGTCTCGTCGCCCTTCCTTGCTTAATTGACGAGGTGGCCGAGTGGTTAAGGCGATGGACTGCTAATCCATTGTGCTCTGCATGCGTGGGTTGGAATCCCATCCTCGTCGCATGTCAGATTAAAGTGGTTTTAGACAAACACAGATAAAACCTTCTGCTGGACTTACAACATCCAATGGTAAACCAAATACTGTTTTGTGCAGAGAACTCGAGTGTGACAGTTGATGCAGAAATCAGACTGTTGACATGTGAGTGCAGGTGATTAAGCTCACTGGACAAGCAGCTTTGGAAGAGCTTCCTTGATAGGCTGCAGATAGGCTGTATAATAAGGTGTGTATTCCATGCTGCTCTGCCCACCGGGGCTACAAAACATTTGGTTCAGGTGTCACATTAATGTCGTCTAGTGAACAGGACACCACAGATACAAGGCCTGTGGAGACACATGCAGGCAGGGTCCCACACAAAACTGCTACTCAGTGGATATGTTCTCTTTTCCAACCATTCTCTGTTAAACCTAAATTTGGTAGTGTGTAAAAGTTCCAGGAAATCAGCAATTTCTGAAATGGCTGATCGCCCCCACTGATACTCGGTTGGAACTTCAGCAGAACGTTTTGACTGTGTGTACAAGCCTAAATGCATTGACTGGCTGCCATGTGTTTAGCTGATCAGACGGCAAACTGGTCGCCTTTTTAGCTGTACTGCTGACAGGCAATTTCCCATTCTAATTGATTGTGATCTGCACATGTGGGATATGGAGGCTGAAACTTTTTAACAGTTTCATCCATTTATGGGAAAAAGGAAATCAAACAATTGTGGAGAATGTGGGCATCAATCCCACTACCTCTTGCATGCTAAGCAAGCGCTCTACCATCTGAGCTAATTCCCCTGCAAGCTTTTTTTCCTCCCTGTGTTCACAGGGCAGAATTTGCAAACGTACCGGACAAACTCTCAATATCCACCCCTTATGTCCTCTGTGTTTGTAGATTGTGGAGCCCGAATACTTGACAGTCACGGGCCTTGTTGACAAGGCCAGAAGCAGTCGGAGGGAACAAACAGTTGGTGTGGCATGAGGTTTTGGTGCTAATGGAGTGCACCTTTTGGCCAAAGAGAATCTCCAAAGTGTTTAATTGCAGCCTTAGAAGAGTTGGCTACAATCTTCCTTGATAGGCCGCAGTCTGTTCTTGTGCTTGAGTGTAGACACACGGATGGAAATTCTGTCAGGATTGACATTCGTCGGCCATCTCAGAAGTGCTTCTTCTTTTCCTTTCGGCTGTTCCCTTTCAGGGGTCGCCACAGCGAATCATGTGCGTCCATCTAACCCTGTCCTCTGCATCCTCTTCACTCATACCAACTAACTTCATGTCCTCCCTTACTACATCCATAAATCTCCGCTTTGGTCTTCCTCTAGACCTCCTGCCTTGCAGCTCCAACCTATGTATCCATCTAAAGATATATTCACAAGCCATCTTGTGAATATATACATCTTGCCTGGTTCTGCTGGAGGTTTCTCCCATTAAAGGGAGTCTTTCCTCTCCACTGTTGCCTAGGGCTTGCTCAAGGGGGATTTGTTGGGTTGCTTCTACATACTTGTGTAGTCTGGACTTTATTCTGTAAAGTGCCTTGAGATGACTTTGTTGTAAATTGGCGCTATATAAATAAAGTTGAATTGAAATTGAATTGAATCTCAGAAGTGCATCGCCTGTATGATAAAGGATTGCGCGTCACCTTGACAAGGTCAGGGGAGGCATGAGGCATTTGGAGAATGTGGGTATTGATCCCAGTACTTCTTGCATACAAAGCTAGTGCTTTACCATTTAAGCTAATTCCCTTGCAAAGGTACTTGGATATTAATTTCAGAGAGGAGATATTCTAGGTGTTCTTATTAAACCCTGCGAGGTGACCTAGAAATCCTGTAGGTCTGTCTTTGCTGATCAAAGTCTCGTCGCCCTTCCTTGCTTAATTGACGAGGTGGCCGAGTGGTTAAGGCGATGGACTGCTAATCCATTGTGCTCTGCACGCGTGGGTTGGAATCCCATCCTCGTCGCATGTCAGATTAAAGTGTTTTTAGACAAACACAGATAAAACCTTCTGCTGGACTTACAACATCCAATGGTAAACCAAATACTGTTTTGTGCAGAGAACTCAAGTGTGACAGTTGATGCAGAAATCAGACTGTTGACATGTGAGTGCAGGTGATTAAGCTCACTGGACAAGCAGCTTTGGAAGAGCTTCCTTGATAGGCTGCAGATAGGCTGTATAATAAGGTGTGTATTCCATGCTGCTCTGCCCACCGGGGCTACAAAACATTTCGTTCAGGTGTCACATTAATGTCGTCTAGTGAACAGGACACCACAGATACAAGGCCTGTAGAGACACATGCAGGCAGAGTCCCCCACAAAACTGCTACTCACTGGATATGTTCTCTTTTCCAACCATTCTCTGTTAACCCTGAATATGGTAGTGTGTAAAAGTTCAAGGAAATCAGTAATTTCTGAAATGGCTGATCGCCCCCACTGATACTCGGTTGGAACTTCAGCAGAACGTTTTGACTGTGTGTACAAGCCTAAATGCATTGACTGGCTGCCATGTGTTTAGCTGATCAGACGGCAAACTGGTCGCCTTTTTAGCTGTACTGCTGACAGGCAATTTCCCATTCTAATTGATTGTGATCTGCACATGTGGGATATGGAGGCTGAAACTTTTTAACAGTTTCATCCATTTATGGGAAAAAGGAAATCAAACAATTGTGGAGAATGTGGGCATCAATCCCACTACCTCTTGCATGCTAAGCAAGCGCTCTACCATCTGAGCTAATTCCCCTGCAAGCTTTTTTTCCTCCCTGTGTTCACAGGGCAGAATTTGCAAACGTACCGGACAAACTCTCAATATCCACCCCTTATGTCCTCTGTGTTTGTAGATTGTGGAGCCCGAATACTTGACAGTCACGGGCCTTGTTGACAAGGCCAGAAGCAGTCGGAGGGAACAAACAGTTGGTGTGGCATGAGGTTTTGGTGCTAATGGAGTGCACCTTTTGGCCAAAGAGAATCTCCAAAGTGTTTAATTGCAGCCTTAGAAGAGTTGGCTACAATCTTCCTTGATAGGCCGCAGTCTGTTCTTGTGCTTGAGTGTAGACACACGGATGGAAATTCTGTCAGGATTGACATTCGTCGGCCATCTCAGAAGTGCTTCTTCTTTTCCTTTCGGCTGTTCCCTTTCAGGGGTCGCCACAGCGAATCATGTGCCTCCATCTAACCCTGTCCTCTGCATCCTCTTCACTCATACCAACTAACTTCATGTCCTCCCTTACTACATCCATAAATCTCCGCTTTGGTCTTCCTCTAGACCTCCTGCCTTGCAGCTCCAACCTATGTATCCATCTAAAGATATATTCACAAGCCATCTCAGAAGTGCATCGCCTGTATGATAAAGGATTGCGCGTCACCTTGACGAGGTCAGGGGAGGCATGAGGCATTTGGAGAATGTGGGTATTGATCCCAGTACTTCTTGCATACAAAGCTAGTGCTTTACCATTTAAGCTAATTCCCTTGCAAAGGTACTTGGATATTAAATTCAGAGAGGAGATATTCTAGGTGTTCTTATTAAACCCTGCGAGGTGACCTAGAAATCCTGTAGGTCTGTCTTTGCTGATCAACGTCTCGTCGCCCTTCCTTGCTTAATTGACGAGGTGGCCGAGTGGTTAAGGCGATGGACTGCTAATCCATTGTGCTCTGCACGCGTGGGTTCGAATCCCATCCTCGTCGCATGTCAGATTAAAGTGTTTTTAGACAAACACAGATAAAACCTTCTGCTGGACTTACAACATCCAATGGTAAACCAAATACTGTTTTGTGCAGAGAACTCAAGTGTGACAGTTGATGCAGAAATCAGACTGTTGACATGTGAGTGCAGGTGATTAAGCTCACTGGACAAGCAGCTTTGGAAGAGCTTCCTTGATAGGCTGCAGATAGGCTGTATAATAAGGTGTGTATTCCATGCTGCTCTGCCCACCGGGGCTACAAAACATTTCGTTCAGGTGTCACATTAATGTCGTCTAGTGAACAGGACACCACAGATACAAGGCCTGTAGAGACACATGCAGGCAGAGTCCCCCACAAAACTGCTACTCACTGGATATGTTCTCTTTTCCAACCATTCTCTGTTAACCCTGAATATGGTAGTGTGTAAAAGTTCAAGGAAATCAGTAATTTCTGAAATGGCTGATCGCCCCCACTGATACTCGGTTGGAACTTCAGCAGAACGTTTTGACTGTGTGTACAAGCCTAAATGCATTGACTGGCTGCCATGTGTTTAGCTGATCAGACGGCAAACTGGTCGCCTTTTTAGCTGTACTGCTGACAGGCAATTTCCCATTCTAATTGATTGTGATCTGCACATGTGGGATATGGAGGCTGAAACTTTTTAACAGTTTCATCCATTTATGGGAAAAAGGAAATCAAAGGATTGTGGAGAATGTGGGCATCGATCCCACTACCTCTTGCATGCTAAGCAAGCGCTCTACCATTTGAGCTAATTCCCCTGCAAGCTTTTTTTCCTCCCTGTGTTCACAGCGTACCGGACAAACTCTCAATATCCACCCCTTATGTCCTCTGTGTTTGTAGATTGTGGAGCCCGAATACTTGACAGTCACGGGCCTTGTTGACAAGGCCAGAAGCAGTCGGAGGGAACAAACAGTTGGTGTGGCATGAGGTTTTGGTGCTAATGGAGTGCACCTTTTGGCCAAAGAGAATCTCCAAAGTGTTTAATTGCAGCCTTAGAAGAGTTGGCTACAATCTTCCTTGATAGGCCGCAGTCTGTTCTTGTGCTTGAGTGTAGACACACGGATGGAAATTCTGTCAGGATTGACATTCGTCGGCCATCTCAGAAGTGCTTCTTCTTTTCCTTTCGGCTGTTCCCTTTCAGGGGTCGCCACAGCGAATCATGTGCCTCCATCTAACCCTGTCCTCTGCATCCTCTTCACTCATACCAACTAACTTCATGTCCTCCCTTACAACATCCATAAATCTCCGCTTTGGTCTTCCTCTAGACCTCCTGCCTTGCAGCTCCAACCTATGTATCCATCTAAAGATATATTCACAAGCCATCTCAGAAGTGCATCGCCTGTATGATAAAGGATTGCGCGTCACCTTGACGAGGTCAGGGGAGGCATGAGGCATTTGGAGAATGTGGGTATTGATCCCAGTACTTCTTGCATACAAAGCTAGTGCTTTACCATTTAAGCTAATTCCCTTGCAAAGGTACTTGGATATTAAATTCAGAGAGGAGATATTCTAGGTGTTCTTATTAAACCCTGCGAGGTGACCTAGAAATCCTGTAGGTCTGTCTTTGCTGATCAAAGTCTCGTCGCCCTTCCTTGCTTAATTGACGAGGTGGCCGAGTGGTTAAGGCGATGGACTGCTAATCCATTGTGCTCTGCACGTGTGGGTTAGAATCCCATCCTTGTCGCATGTCAGATTAAAGTGTTTTTAGACAAACACAGATAAAACCTTCTGCTGGACTTACAACATCCAATGGTAAACCAAATACTGTTTTGTGCAGAGAACTCGAGTGTGACAGTTGATGCAGAAATCAGACTGTTGACATGTGAGTGCAGGTGATTAAGCTCACTGGACAAGCAGCTTTGGAAGAGCTTCCTTGATAGGCTGCAGATAGGCTGTATAATAAGGTGTGTATTCCATGCTGCTCTGCCCACCGGGGCTACAAAACATTTCGTTCAGGTGTCACATTAATGTCGTCTAGTGAACAGGACACCACAGATACAAGGCCTGTAGAGACACATGCAGGCAGAGTCCCCCACAAAACTGCTACTCACTGGATATGTTCTCTTTTCCAACCATTCTCTGTTAACCCTGAATATGGTAGTGTGTAAAAGTTCAAGGAAATCAGTAATTTCTGAAATGGCTGATCGCCCCCACTGATACTCGGTTGGAACTTCAGCAGAACGTTTTGACTGTGTGTACAAGCCTAAATGCATTGACTGGCTGCCATGTGTTTAGCTGATCAGACGGCAAACTGGTCGCCTTTTTAGCTGTACTGCTGACAGGCAATTTCCCATTCTAATTGATTGTGATCTGCACATGTGGGATATGGAGGCTGAAACTTTTTAACAGTTTCATCCATTTATGGGAAAAAGGAAATCAAAGGATTGTGGAGAATGTGGGCATCGACCCCACTACCTCTTGCATGCTAAGCAAGCGCTCTACCATTTGAGCTAATTCCCCTGCAAGCTTTTTTTCCTCCCTGTGTTCACAGCGTACCGGACAAACTCTCAATATCCACCCCTTATGTCCTCTGTGTTTGTAGATTGTGGAGCCCGAATACTTGACAGTCACGGGCCTTGTTGACAAGGCCAGAAGCAGTCGGAGGGAACAAACAGTTGGTGTGGCATGAGGTTTTGGTGCTAATGGAGTGCACCTTTTGGCCAAAGAGAATCTCCAAAGTGTTTAATTGCAGCCTTAGAAGAGTTGGCTACAATCTTCCTTGATAGGCCGCAGTCTGTTCTTGTGCTTGAGTGTAGACACACGGATGGAAATTCTGTCAGGATTGACATTCGTCGGCCATCTCAGAAGTGCTTCTTCTTTTCCTTTCGGCTGTTCCCTTTCAGGGGTCGCCACAGCGAATCATGTGCCTCCATCTAACCCTGTCCTCTGCATCCTCTTCACTCATACCAACTAACTTCATGTCCTCCCTTACTACATCCATAAATCTCCGCTTTGGTCTTCCTCTAGACCTCCTGCCTTGCAGCTCCAACCTATGTATCCATCTAAAGATATATTCACAAGCCATCTCAGAAGTGCATCGCCTGTATGATAAAGGATTGCGCGTCACCTTGACGAGGTCAGGGGAGGCATGAGGCATTTGGAGAATGTGGGTATTGATCCCAGTACTTCTTGCATACAAAGCTAGTGCTTTACCATTTAAGCTAATTCCCTTGCAAAGGTACTTGGATATTAAATTCAGAGAGGAGATATTCTAGGTGTTCTTATTAAACCCTGCGAGGTGACCTAGAAATCCTGTAGGTCTGTCTTTGCTTATCAAAGTCTCGTCTCCCTTCCTTGCTTAATTGACGAGGTGGCCGAATGGTTAAGGCGATGGACTGCTAATCCATTGTGCTCTGCACGTGTGGGTTAGAATCCCATCCTCGTCGCATGTCAGATTAAAGTGTTTTTAGACAAACACAGATAAAACCTTCTGCTGGACTTACAACATCCACTGGTAAACCAAATACTGTTTTGTGCAGAGAACTCGAGTGTGACAGTTGATGCAGAAATCAGACTGTTGACATGTGAGTGCAGGTGATTAAGCTCACTGGACAAGCAGCTTTGGAAGAGCTTCCTTGATAGGCTGCAGATAGGCTGTATAATAAGGTGTGTATTCCATGCTGCTCTGCCCACCGGGGCTACAAAACATTTGGTTCAGGTGTCACATTAATGTCGTCTAGTGAACAGGACACCACAGATACAAGGCCTGTAGAGAAACATGCAGGCAGAGTCCCCCACAAAACTGCTACTCACTGGATATGTTCTCTTTTCCAACCATTCTCTGTTAACCCTAAATATGGTAGTGTGTAAAAGTTCCAGGAAATCAGCAATTTCTGAAATGGCTGATTGCCCCCACTGATACTCGGTTGGAACTTCAGCAGAACGTTTTGACTGTGTGTACAAGCCTAAATGCATTGACTGGCTGCCATGTGTTTAGCTGATCAGACGGCAAACTGGTCGCCTTTTTAGCTGTACTGCTGACAGGCAATTTCCCATTCTAATTGATTGTGATCTGCACATGTGGGATATGGAGGCTGAAACTTTTTAACAGTTTCATCCATTTATGGGAAAAAGGAAATCAAACGATTGTGGAGAATGTGGGCATCGATCCCACTACCTCTTGCATGCTAAGCAAGCGCTCTACCATTTGAGCTAATTCCCCTGCAAGCTTTTTTTCCTCCCTGTGTTCACAGCGTACCGGACAAACTCTCAATATCCACCCCTTATGTCCTCTGTGTTTGTAGATTGTGGAGCCCGAATACTTGACAGTCACGGGCCTTGTTGACAAGGCCAGAAGCAGTCGGAGGGAACAAACAGTTGGTGTGGCATGAGGTTTTGGTGCTAAAGGAGTGCACCTTTTGGCCAAACAGAATCTCCAAAGTGTTTAATTGCAGCCTTAGAAGAGTTGGCTACAATCTTCCTTGATAGGCCGCAGTCTGTTCTTGTGCTTGAGTGTAGACACACGGATGGAAATTCTGTCAGGATTGACATTCGTCGGCCATCTCAGAAGTGCTTCTTCTTTTCCTTTCGGCTGTTCCCTTTCAGGGGTCGCCACAGCGAATCATGTGCCTCCATCTAACCCTGTCCTCTGCATCCTCTTCACTCATACCAACTAACTTCATGTCCTCCCTTACTACATCCATAAATCTCCGCTTTGGTCTTCCTCTAGACCTCCTGCCTTGCAGCTCCAACCTATGTATCCATCTAAAGATATATTCACAAACCATCTCAGAAGTGCATCGCCTGTATGATAAAGGATTGCGCGTCACCTTGACGAGGTCAGGGGAGGCATGAGGCATTTGGAGAATGTGGGTATTGATCCCAGTACTTCTTGCATACAAAGCTACTGCTTTACCATTTAAGCTAATTCCCTTGCAAAGGTACTTGGATATTAAATTCAGAGAGGAGATATTCTAGGTGTTCTTATTAAACCCTGCGAGGTGACCTAGAAATCCTGTAGGTCTGTCTTTGCTGATCAAAGGGAACAAACAGTTGGTGTGGCATGAGGTTTTGGTGCTAATGGAGTGCATCATTTGGCCAAAGAGAATCTCCAAAGTGTTTAATTGCAGCCTTAGAAGAGTTGGCTACAATCTTCCTTGATAGGCCGCAGTCTGTTCTTGTGCTTGAGTGTAGACACACGGATGGAAATTCTGTCAGGATTGACATTCGTCGGCCATCTCAGAAGTGCTTCTTCTTTTCCTTTCGGCTGTTCCCTTTCAGGGGTCGCCACAGCGAATCATGTGCGTCCATCTAACCCTGTCCTCTGCATCCTCTTCACTCATACCAACTAACTTCATGTCCTCCCTTACTACATCCATAAATCTCCGCTTTGGTCTTCCTCTAGACCTCCTGCCTTGCAGCTCCAACCTATGTATCCATCTAAAGATATATTCACAAGCCATCTCAGAAGTGCATCGCCTGTATGATAAAGGATTGCGCGTCACCTTGACGAGGTCAGGGGAGGCATGAGGCATTTGGAGAATGTGGGTATTGATCCCAGTACTTCTTGCATACAAAGCTAGTGCTTTACCATTTAAGCTAATTCCCTTGCAAAGGTACTTGGATATTAAATTCAGAGAGGAGATATTCTAGGTGTTCTTATTAAACCCTGCGAGGTGACCTAGAAATCCTGTAGGTCTGTCTTTGCTGATCAAAGTCTCGTCGCCCTTCCTTGCTTAATTGACGAGGTGGCCGAGAGGTTAAGGCGATGGACTGCTAATCCATTGTGCTCTGCACGCGTGGGTTTGAATCCCATCCTTGTCGCATGTCAGATTAAAGTGTTTTTAGACAAACACAGATAAAACCTTCTGCTGGACTTACAACATCCAATGGTAAACCAAATACTGTTTTGTGCAGAGAACTCGAGTGTGACAGTTGATGCAGAAATCAGACTGTTGACATGTGAGTGCAGGTGATTAAGCTCACTGGACAAGCAGCTTTGGAAGAGCTTCCTTGATAGGCTGCAGATAGGCTGTATAATAAGGTGTGTATTCCATGCTGCTCTGCCCACCGGGGCTACAAAACATTTGGTTCAGGTGTCACATTAATGTCGTCTAGTGAACAGGACACCACAGATACAAGGCCTGTAGAGACACATACAGGCAGAGTCCCCCACAAAACTGCTACTCACTGGATATGTTCTCTTTTCCAACCATTCTCTGTTAACCCTGAATATGGTAGTGTGTAAAAGTTCAAGGAAATCAGTAATTTCTGAAATGGCTGATCGCCCCCACTGATACTCGGTTGGAACTTCAGCAGAACGTTTTGACTGTGTGTACAAGCCTAAATGCATTGACTGGCTGCCATGTGTTTAGCTGATCAGACGGCAAACTGGTCGCCTTTTTAGCTGTACTGCTGACAGGCAATTTCCCATTCTAATTGATTGTGATCTGCACATGTGGGATATGGAGGCTGAAACTTTTTAACAGTTTCATCCATTTATGGGAAAAAGGAAATCAAACGATTGTGGAGAATGTGGGCATCGATCCCACTACCTCTTGCATGCTAAGCAAGCGCTCTACCATTTGAGCTAATTCCCCTGCAAGCTTTTTTTCCTCCCTGTGTTCACAGCGTACCGGACAAACTCTCAATATCCACCCCTTATGTCCTCTGTGTTTGTAGATTGTGGAGCCCGAATACTTGACAGTCACGGGCCTTGTTGACAAGGCCAGAAGCAGTCGGAGGGAACAAACAGTTGGTGTGGCATGAGGTTTTGGTGCTAATGGAGTGCACCTTTTGGCCAAAGAGAATCTCCAAAGTGTTTAATTGCAGCCTTAGAAGAGTTGGCTACAATCTTCCTTGATAGGCCGCAGTCTGTTCTTGTGCTTGAGTGTAGACACACGGATGGAAATTCTGTCAGGATTGACATTCGTCGGCCATCTCAGAAGTGCTTCTTCTTTTCCTTTCGGCTGTTCCCTTTCAGGGGTCGCCACAGCGAATCATGTGCCTCCATCTAACCCTGTCCTCTGCATCCTCTTCACTCATACCAACTAACTTCATGTCCTCCCTTACTACATCCATAAATCTCCGCTTTGGTCTTCCTCTAGACCTCCTGCCTTGCAGCTCCAACCTATGTATCCATCTAAAGATATATTCACAAGCCATCTCAGAAGTGCATCGCCTGTATGATAAAGGATTGCGCGTCACCTTGACGAGGTCAGGGGAGGCATGAGGCATTTGGAGAATGTGGGTATTGATCCCAGTACTTCTTGCATACAAAGCTACTGCTTTATCATTTAAGCTAATTCCCTTGCAAAGGTACTTGGATATTAAATTCAGAGAGGAGATATTCTAGGTGTTCTTATTAAACCCTGCGAGGTGACCTAGAAATCCTGTAGGTCTGTCTTTGCTGATCAAAGGGAACAAACAGTTGGTGTGGCATGAGGTTTTGGTTCTAATGGAGTGCATCTTTTGGCCAAAGAGAATCTCCAAAGTGTTTAATTGCAGCCTTAGAAGAGTTGGCTACAATCTTCCTTGATAGGCCGCAGTCTGTTCTTGTGCTTGAGTGTAGACACACGGATGGAAATTCTGTCAGGATTGACATTCGTCGGCCATCTCAGAAGTGCTTCTTCTTTTCCTTTCGGCTGTTCCCTTTCAGGGGTCGCCACAGCGAATCATGTGCGTCCATCTAACCCTGTCCTCTGCATCCTCTTCACTCATACCAACTAACTTCATGTCCTCCCTTACTACATCCATAAATCTCCGCTTTGGTCTTCCTCTAGACCTCCTGCCTTGCAGCTCCAACCTATGTATCCATCTAAAGATATATTCACAAGCCATCTCAGAAGTGCATCGCCTGTATGATAAAGGATTGCGCGTCACCTTGACGAGGTCAGGGGAGGCATGAGGCATTTGGAGAATGTGGGTATTGATCCCAGTACTTCTTGCATACAAAGCTAGTGCTTTACCATTTAAGCTAATTCCCTTGCAAAGGTACTTGGATATTAAATTCAGAGAGGAGATATTCTAGGTGTTCTTATTAAACCCTGCGAGGTGACCTAGAAATCCTGTAGGTCTGTCTTTGCTGATCAAAGTCTCGTCGCCCTTCCTTGCTTAATTGACGAGGTGGCCGAGAGGTTAAGGCGATGGACTGCTAATCCATTGTGCTCTGCACGCGTGGGTTTGAATCCCATCCTCGTCGCATGTCAGATTAAAGTGTTTTTAGACAAACACAGATAAAACCTTCTGCTGGACTTACAACATCCAATGGTAAACCAAATACTGTTTTGTGCAGAGAACTCAAGTGTGACAGTTGATGCAGAAATCAGACTGTTGACATGTGAGTGCAGGTGATTAAGCTCACTGGACAAGCAGCTTTGGAAGAGCTTCCTTGATAGGCTGCAGATAGGCTGTATAATAAGGTGTGTATTCCATGCTGCTCTGCCCACCGGGGCTACAAAACATTTGGTTCAGGTGTCACATTAATGTCGTCTAGTGAACAGGACACCACAGATACAAGGCCTGTAGAGACACATACAGGCAGAGTCCCCCACAAAACTGCTACTCACTGGATATGTTCTCTTTTCCAACCATTCTCTGTTAACCCTGAATATGGTAGTGTGTAAAAGTTCAAGGAAATCAGTAATTTCTGAAATGGCTGATCGCCCCCACTGATACTCGGTTGGAACTTCAGCAGAACGTTTTGACTGTGTGTACAAGCCTAAATGCATTGACTGGCTGCCATGTGTTTAGCTGATCAGACGGCAAACTGGTCGCCTTTTTAGCTGTACTGCTGACAGGCAATTTCCCATTCTAATTGATTGTGATCTGCACATGTGGGATATGGAGGCTGAAACTTTTTAACAGTTTCATCCATTTATGGGAAAAAGGAAATCAAACGATTGTGGAGAATGTGGGCATCGATCCCACTACCTCTTGCATGCTAAGCAAGCGCTCTACCATTTGAGCTAATTCCCCTGCAAGCTTTTTTTCCTCCCTGTGTTCACAGCGTACCGGACAAACTCTCAATATCCACCCCTTATGTCCTCTGTGTTTGTAGATTGTGGAGCCCGAATACTTGACAGTCACGGGCCTTGTTGACAAGGCCAGAAGCAGTCGGAGGGAACAAACAGTTGGTGTGGCATGAGGTTTTGGTGCTAATGGAGTGCACCTTTTGGCCAAAGAGAATCTCCAAAGTGTTTAATTGCAGCCTTAGAAGAGTTGGCTACAATCTTCCTTGATAGGCCGCAGTCTGTTCTTGTGCTTGAGTGTAGACACACGGATGGAAATTCTGTCAGGATTGACATTCGTCGGCCATCTCAGAAGTGCTTCTTCTTTTCCTTTCGGCTGTTCCCTTTCAGGGGCCGCCACAGCGAATCATGTGCCTCCATCTAACCCTGTCCTCTGCATCCTCTTCACTCATACCAACTAACTTCATGTCCTCCCTTACTACATCCATAAATCTCCGCTTTGGTCTTCCTCTAGACCTCCTGCCTTGCAGCTCCAACCTATGTATCCATCTAAAGATATATTCACAAGCCATCTCAGAAGTGCATCGCCTGTATGATAAAGGATTGCGCGTCACCTTGACGAGGTCAGGGGAGGCATGAGGCATTTGGAGAATGTGGGTATTGATCCCAGTACTTCTTGCATACAAAGCTAGTGCTTTACCATTTAAGCTAATTCCCTTGCAAAGGTACTTGGATATTAAATTCAGAGAGGAGATATTCTAGGTGTTCTTATTAAACCCTGCGAGGTGACCTAGAAATCCTGTAGGTCTGTCTTTGCTGATCAAAGTCTCGTCGCCCTTCCTTGCTTAATTGAAGAGGTGGCCGAGTGGTTAAGGCGATGGACTGCTAATCCATTGTGCTCTGCACGCTTGGGTTCGAATCCCATCCTCGTCGCATGTCAGTTTAAAGTGTTTTTAGACAAACACAGATAAAACCTTCTGCTGGACTTACAACATCCAATGGTAAACCAAATACTGTTTTGTGCAGAGAACTCGAGTGTGACAGTTGATGCAGAAATCAGACTGTTGACATGTGAGTGCAGGTGATTAAGCTCACTGGACAAGCAGCTTTGGAAGAGCTTCCTTGATAGGCTGTATAATAAGGTGTGTATTCCATGCTGCTCTGCCCACCGGGGCTACAAAACATTTGGTTCAGGTGTCACATTAATGTCGTCTAGTGAACAGGACACCACAGATACAAGGCCTGTAGAGACACATACAGGCAGAGTCCCCCACAAAACTGCTACTCACTGGATATGTTCTCTTTTCCAACCATTCTCTGTTAACCCTGAATATGGTAGTGTGTAAAAGTTCAAGGAAATCAGTAATTTCTGAAATGGCTGATCGCCCCCACTGATTCTCGGTTGGAACTTCAGCAGAACGTTTTGACTGTGTGTACAAGCCTAAATGCATTGACTGGCTGCCATGTGTTTAGCTGATCAGACAGCAAACTGGTCGCCTTTTTAGCTGTACTGCTGACAGGCAATTTCCCATTCTAATTGATTGTGATCTGCACATGTGGGATATGGAGGCTGAAACTTTTTAACAGTTTCATCCATTTATGGGAAAAAGGAAATCAAACGATTGTGGAGAATGTGGGCATCGATCCCACTACCTCTTGCATGCTAAGCAAGCGCTCTACCATTTGAGCTAATTCCCCTGCAAGCTTTTTTTCCTCCCTGTGTTCACAGCGTACCGGACAAACTCTCAATATCCACCCCTTATGTCCTCTGTGTTTGTAGATTGTGGAGCCCGAATACTTGACAGTCACGGGCCTTGTTGACAAGGCCAGAAGCAGTCGGAGGGAACAAACAGTTGGTGTGGCATGAGGTTTTGGTGCTAATGGAGTGCACCTTTTGGCCAAAGAGAATCTCCAAAGTGTTTAATTGCAGCCTTAGAAGAGTTGGCTACAATCTTCCTTGATAGGCCGCAGTCTGTTCTTGTGCTTGAGTGTAGACACACGGATGGAAATTCTGTCAGGATTGACATTCGTCGGCCATCTCAGAAGTGCTTCTTCTTTTCCTTTCGGCTGTTCCCTTTCAGGGGTCGCCACAGCGAATCATGTGCCTCCATCTAACCCTGTCCTCTGCATCCTCTTCACTCATACCAACTAACTTCATGTCCTCCCTTACTACATCCATAAATCTCCGCTTTGGTCTTCCTCTAGACCTCCTGCCTTGCAGCTCCAACCTATGTATCCATCTAAAGATATATTCACAAGCCATCTCAGAAGTGCATCGCCTGTATGATAAAGGATTGCGCGTCACCTTGACGAGGTCAGGGGAGGCATGAGGCATTTGGAGAATGTGGGTATTGATCCCAGTACTTCTTGCATACAAAGCTAGTGCTTTACCATTTAAGCTAATTCCCTTGCAAAGGTACTTGGATATTAAATTCAGAGAGGAGATATTCTAGGTGTTCTTATTAAACCCTGCGAGGTGACCCAGAAATCCTGTAGGTCTGTCTTTGCTGATCAAAGTCTCGTCGCCCTTCCTTGCTTAATTGAAGAAGTGGCCGAGTGGTTAAGGCGATGGACTGCTAATCCATTGTGCTCTGCACGCGTGGGTTCGAATCCCATCCTCGTCGCATGTCAGATTAAAGTGTTTTTAGACAAACACAGATAAAACCTTCTGCTGGACTTACAACATCCAATGGTAAACCAAATACTGTTTTGTGCAGAGAACTCGAGTGTGACAGTTGATGCAGAAATCAGACTGTTGACATGTGAGTGCAGGTGATTAAGCTCACTGGACAAGCAGCTTTGGAAGAGCTTCCTTGATAGGCTGCAGATAGGCTGTATAATAAGGTGTGTATTCCATGCTGCTCTGCCCACCGGGGCTACAAAACATTTGGTTCAGGTGTCACATTAATGTCGTCTAGTGAACAGGACACCACAGATACAAGGCCTGTAGAGACACATACAGGCAGAGTCCCCCACAAAACTGCTACTCACTGGATATGTTCTCTTTTCCAACCATTCTCTGTTAACCCTGAATATGGTAGTGTGTAAAAGTTCAAGGAAATCAGTAATTTCTGAAATGGCTGATCGCCCCCACTGATACTCGGTTGGAACTTCAGCAGAACGTTTTGACTGTGTGTACAAGCCTAAATGCATTGACTGGCTGCCATGTGTTTAGCTGATCAGACGGCAAACTGGTCGCCTTTTTAGCTGTACTGCTGACAGGCAATTTCCCATTCTAATTGATTGTGATCTGCACATGTGGGATATGGAGGCTGAAACTTTTTAACAGTTTCATCCATTTATGGGAAAAAGGAAATCAAAGGATTGTGGAGAATGTGGGCATCGATCCCACTACCTCTTGCATGCTAAGCAAGCGCTCTACCATTTGAGCTAATTCCCCTGCAAGCTTTTTTTCCTCCCTGTGTTCACAGCGTACCGGACAAACTCTCAATATCCACCCCTTATGTCCTCTGTGTTTGTAGATTGTGGAGCCCGAATACTTGACAGTCACGGGCCTTGTTGACAAGGCCAGAAGCAGTCGGAGGGAACAAACAGTTGGTGTGGCATGAGGTTTTGGTGCTAATGGAGTGCACCTTTTGGCCAAAGAGAATCTCCAAAGTGTTTAATTGCAGCCTTAGAAGAGTTGGCTACAATCTTCCTTGATAGGCCGCAGTCTGTTCTTGTGCTTGAGTGTAGACACACGGATGGAAATTCTGTCAGGATTGACATTCGTCGGCCATCTCAGAAGTGCTTCTTCTTTTCCTTTCGGCTGTTCCCTTTCAGGGGTCGCCACAGCGAATCATGTGCCTCCATCTAACCCTGTCCTCTGCATCCTCTTCACTCATACCAACTAACTTCATGTCCTCCCTTACTACATCCATAAATCTCCGCTTTGGTCTTCCTCTAGACCTCCTGCCTTGCAGCTCCAACCTATGTATCCATCTAAAGATATATTCACAAGCCATCTCAGAAGTGCATCGCCTGTATGATAAAGGATTGCGCGTCACCTTGACGAGGTCAGGGGAGGCATGAGGCATTTGGAGAATGTGGGTATTGATCCCAGTACTTCTTGCATACAAAGCTAGTGCTTTACCATTTAAGCTAATTCCCTTGCAGAGGTACTTGGATATTAAATTCAGAGAGGAGATATTCTAGGTGTTCTTATTAAACCCTGCGAGGTGACCTAGAAATCCTGTAGGTCTGTCTTTGCTGATCAAAGTCTCGTCGCCCTTCCTTGCTTAATTG
The DNA here is from genome assembly GCF_033026475.1 of Channa argus. Lineage (NCBI taxonomy): Eukaryota > Metazoa > Chordata > Actinopteri > Anabantiformes > Channidae > Channa > Channa argus. Next base: position 77,777 of record NW_027125256.1, on the reverse strand, counting down.
AAGAGGTGGCCGAGTGGTTAAGGCGATGGACTGCTAATCCATTGTGCTCTGCACGCGTATGTTCGAATCCCATCCTCGTCGCATGTCAGATTAAAGTGTTTTGAGACAAACACAGATAAAACCTTCTGCTGGACTTACAACATCCAATGGTAAACCAAATACTGTTTTGTGCAGAGAACTCGAGTGTGACAGTTGATGCAGAAATCAGACTGTTGACATATGAGTGCAGGTGATTAAGCCCACTGGACAAGCAGCTTTGGAAGAGCTTCCTTGATAGGCTGCAGATAGGCTGTATAATAAGGTGTGTATTCCAAGCTGCTCTGCCCACCGGGGCTACAAAAAATTTGGTTCAGGTGTCACATTAAGGTCGTCTAGTGAACAGGACACCACAGATACAAGGCCTGTAGAGACACATGCAGGCAGAGTCCCCTACAAAACTGCTACTCACTGGATGTGTTCTCTTTTCCAACCATTCTCTGTTAACCCTGAATATGGTAGTGTGTAAAAGTTCCAGGAAATCAGCAATTTCTGAAATGGCTGATCGCCCCCACTGATACTCGGTTGGAACTTCAGCAGAACGTTTTGACTGTGTGTACAAGCCTAAATGCATTGACTGGCTGCCATGTGTTTAGCTGATCAGACAGCAAACTGGTCGCCTTTTTAGCTGTACTGCTGACAGGCAATTTCCCATTCTAATTGATTGTGATCTGCACATGTGGGATATGGAGGCTGAAACTTTTTAACAGTTTCATCCATTTATGGGAAAAAGGAAATCAAAGGATTGTGGAGAATGTGGGCATCGATCCCACTACCTCTTACATGCTAAGCAAGCGCTCTACCATTTGAGCTAATTCCCCTGCAAGCTTTTTTTCCTCCCTGTGTTCACAGCGTACCGGACAAACTCTCAATATCCACCCCTTATGTCCTCTGTGTTTGTAGATTGTGGAGCCCGAATACGTGACTGTCACGGACCTTGTTGACAAGGCCAGAAGCAGTCGGAGGGAACAAACAGTTAGTGTGGCATGAGGATTTGGTGCTAATGGAGTGCACCTTTTTGCCAAAGAGAATCTCCAAAGTGTTTAATTGCAGCCTTAGAAGAGTTGGCTACAATCTTCCTTGATAGGCTGCAGTCTGTTCTTGTGCTTGTGTGTAGACACACGGATGGAAATACTGTCAGGATTGACATTCGTCGGCCATCTCAGAAGTGCTTCTTTTTTTCCTTTCGGCTGTTCCCTTTCAGGGATCGCCACAGCGAATCATGTGCCTCCATCTAACCCTGTCCTCTGCATCCTCTTCACTCATACCAACTAACTTCATGTCCTCCCTTACTACATCCATAAATCTCCGCTTTGGTCTTCCTCTAGACCTCCTGCATGGCAGCTCCAACCTATGTATCCATCTAAAGATATATTCACAAGCCATCTCAGATGTGCATCACCTGTATGATAAAGGATTGCGCGTCACCTTGACGAGGTCAGGGGAGGCATGAGGCATTTGGAGAATGTGGGTATTGATCCCAGTACTTCTTGCATACAAAGCTAGTGCTTTACCATTTAAGCTAATTCCCTTGCAAAGGTACTTGGATATTAAATTCAGAGAGGAGATATTCTAGGTGTTCTTATTAAACCCTGCGAGGTGACCTAGAAATCCTGTAGGTCTGTCTTTGCTGATCAAAGTCTCGTCGCCCTTCCTTGCTTAATTGAAGAGGTGGCCGAGTGGTTAAGGCGATGGACTGCTAATCCATTGTGCTCTGCACGCGTGGGTTCGAATCCCATCCTCGTCGCATGTCAGATTAAAGTGTTTTTAGACAAACACAGATAAAACCTTCTGCTGGACTTACAACATCCAATGGTAAACCAAATACTGTTTTGTGCAGAGAACTCGAGTGTGACAGTTGATGCAGAAATCAGACTGTTGACATATGAGTGCAGGTGATTAAGCCCACTGGACAAGCAGCTTTGGAAGAGCTTCCTTGATAGGCTGCAGATAGGCTGTATAATAAGGTGTGTATTCCAAGCTGCTCTGCCCACCGGGGCTACAAAAAATTTGGTTCAGGTGTCACATTAAGGTCGTCTAGTGAACAGGACACCACAGATACAAGGCCTGTAGAGACACATGCAGGCAGAGTCCCCTACAAAACTGCTACTCACTGGATGTGTTCTCTTTTCCAACCATTCTCTGTTAACCCTGAATATGGTAGTGTGTAAAAGTTCCAGGAAATCAGCAATTTCTGAAATGGCTGATCGCCCCCACTGATACTCGGTTGGAACTTCAGCAGAACGTTTTGACTGTGTGTACAAGCCTAAATGCATTGACTGGCTGCCATGTGTTTAGCTGATCAGACAGCAAACTGGTCGCCTTTTTAGCTGTACTGCTGACAGGCAATTTCCCATTCTAATTGATTGTGATCTGCACATGTGGGATATGGAGGCTGAAACTTAACAGTTTCATCCATTAATGGGAAAAAGGAAATCAAACGATTGTGGAGAATGTGGGCATCAATCCCACTACCTCTTGCATGCTAAGCAAGCACTCTACCATCTGAGCTAATTCCCCTGCAAGCTTTTTTTTCTTCCCTGTGTTCACAGGGCAGAATTTGCAAACGTACCGGACAAACTCTCAATATCCACCCCTTATGTCCTCTGTGTTTGTAGATTGTGGAGCCCGAATACTTGACAGTCACGGGCCTTGTTGACAAGGCCAGAAGCAGTCGGAGGGAACAAACAGTTGGTGTGGCATGAGGTTTTGGTGCTAATGGAGTGCACCTTTTGGCCAAAGAGAATCTCCAAAGTGTTTAATTGCAGCCTTAGAAGAGTTGGCTACAATCTTCCTTGATAGGCCGCAGTCTGTTCTTGTGCTTGAGTGTAGACACACGGATGGAAATTCTGTCAGGATTGACATTCGTCGGCCATCTCAGAAGTGCTTCTTCTTTTCCTTTCGGCTGTTCCCTTTCAGGGGTCGCCACAGCGAATCATGTGCCTCCATCTAACCCTGTCCTCTGCATCCTCTTCACTCATACCAACTAACTTCATGTCCTCCCTTACTACATCCATAAATCTCCGCTTTGGTCTTCCTCTAGACCTCCTGCCTTGCAGCTCCAACCTATGTATCCATCTAAAGATATATTCACAAGCCATCTCAGAAGTGCATCGCCTGTATGATAAAGGATTGCGCGTCACCTTGACGAGGTCAGGGGAGGCATGAGGCATTTGGAGAATGTGGGTATTGATCCCAGTACTTCTTGCATACAAAGCTAGTGCTTTACCATTTAAGCTAATTCCCTTGCAAAGGTACTTGGATATTAAATTCAGAGAGGAGATATTCTAGGTGTTCTTATTAAACCCTGCGAGGTGACCTAGCAATCCTGTAGGTCTGTCTTTGCTGATCAAAGTCTCGTCGCCCTTCCTTGCTTAATTGACTATGTGGCCGAGTGGTTAAGGCGATGGACTGCTAATCTATTGTGCTCTGCACGCGTGGGTTTGAATCCCATCCTCGTCGCATGTCAGATTAAAGTGTTTTTAGACAAACACAGATAAAACCTTCTGCTGGACTTACAACATCCAATGGTAAACCAAATACTGTTTTGTGCAGAGAACTCGAGTGTGACAGTTGATGCAGAAATCAGACTGTTGACATATGAGTGCAGGTGATTAAGCCCACTGGACAAGCAGCTTTGGAAGAGCTTCCTTGATAGGCTGCAGATAGGCTGTATAATAAGGTGTGTATTCCAAGCTGCTCTGCCCACCGGGGCTACAAAAAATTTGGTTCAGGTGTCACATTAATGTCGTCTAGTGAACAGGACACCACAGATACAAGGCCTGTAGAGACACATGCAGGCAGAGTCCCCCACAAAACTGCTACTCACTGGATATGTTCTCTTTTCCAACCATTCTCTGTTAACCCTGAATATGGTAGTGTGTAAAAGTTCCAGGAAATCAGCAATTTCTGAAATGGCTGATCGCCCCCACTGATACTCGGTTGGAACTTCAGCAGAACGTTTTGACTGTGTGTACAAGCCTAAATGCATTGACTGGCTGCCATGTGTTTAGCTGATCAGACGGCAAACTGGTCGCCTTTTTAGCTGTACTGCTGACAGGCAATTTCCCATTCTAATTGATTGTGATATGCACATGTGGGATATGGAGGCTGAAACTTTTTAACAGTTTCATCCATTTATGGGAAAAAGGAAATCAAAGGATTGTGGAGAATGTGGGCATCGATCCCACTACCTCTTGCATGCTAAGCAAGCGCTTTACCATTTGAGCTAATTCCCCTGCAAGATTTTTTTCCTCCCTGTGTTCACAGCGTACCGGACAAACTCTCAATATCCACCCCTTATGTCCTCTGTGTTTGTAGATTGTGGAGCCCGAATACTTGACAGTCACGGACCTTGTTGACAAGGCCAGAAGCAGTCGGAGGGAACAAACAGTTAGTGTGGCATGAGGATTTGGTGCTAATGGAGTGCACCTTTTTGCCAAAGAGAATCTCCAAAGTGTTTAATTGCAGCCTTAGAAGAGTTGGCTACAATCTTCCTTGATAGGCTGCAGTCTGTTCTTGTGCTTGAGTGTAGACACACGGATGGAAATACTGTCAGGATTGACATTCGTCGGACATCTCAGAAGTGCTTCTTTTTTTCCTTTCGGCTGTTCCCTTTCAGGGATCGCCACAGCGAATCATGTGCCTCCATCTAACCCTGTCCTCTCCATCCTCTTCACTCATACCAACTAACTTCATGTCCTCCCTTACTACATCCATAAATCTCCGCTTTGGTCTTCCTCTAGACCTCCTGCCTTGCAGCTCCAACCTATGTATCCATCTAAAGATATATTCACAAGCCATCTCAGAAGTGCATCGCCTGTATGATAAAGGATTGCGCGTCACCTTGACGAGGTCAGGGGAGGCATGAGGCATTTGGAGAATGTGGGTATTGATCCCAGTACTTCTTGCATACAAAGCTAGTGCTTTATCATTTAAGCTAATTCCCTTGCAAAGGTACTTGGATATTAAATTCAGAGAGGAGATATTCTAGGTGTTCTTATTAAACCCTGCGAGGTGACCTAGAAATCCTGTAGGTCTGTCTTTGCTGATCAAAGTCTCGTCGGTCTTCCTTGTTTAATTGACGAGGTGGCCGAGTGGTTAAGGCGATGGACTGCTAATCCATTGTGCTCTGCACGCGTGGGTTTGAATCCCATCCTCGTCGCATGTCAGATTAAAGTGTTTTTAGACAAACACAGATAAAACCTTCTGCTGGACTTACAACTCCCAATGGTAAACCAAATACTGTTTTGTGCAGAGAACTCGAGTGTGACAGTTGATGCAGAAATCAGACTGTTGACATGTGAGTGCAGGTGATTAAGCTCACTGGACAAGCAGCTTTGGAAGAGCTTCCTTGATATGCTGCAGATAGGCTGTATAATAAGGTGTGTATTCCATGCTGCTCTGCCCACCGGGGCTACAAAACATTTGGTTCAGGTGTCACATTAATGTCGTCTAGTGAACAGGACACCACAGATACAAGGCCTGTAGAGACACTTGCAGGCAGAGTCCCCCACAAAACTGCTACTCACTGGATATGTTCTCTTTTCCAACCATTCTCTGTTAACCCTAAATATGGTAGTGTGTAAAAGTTCCAGGAAATCAGCAATTTCTGAAATGGCTGATCGCCCCCACTGATACTCGGTTGGAACTTCAGCAGAACGTTTTGACTGTGTGTACAAGCCTAAATGCATTGACTGGCTGCCATGTGTTTAGCTGATCAGACGGCAAACTGGTCACCTTTTTAGCTGTACTGCTGACAGGCAATTTCCCATTCTAATTGATTGTGATCTGCACATGTGGGATATGGAGGCTGAAACTTTTTAACAGTTTCATCCATTTATGGGAAAAAAGAAAATCAAACGATTGTGGAGAATGTGGGCATCGATCCCACTACCTCTTGCATGCTAAGCAAGCGCTCTACCATTTGAGCTAATTCCCCTGCAAGCTTTTTTTACTCCCTGTGTTCACGGGGCAGAATTTGCAAACGTACCGGACAAACTCTCAATATCCACCCCTTATGTCCTCTGTGTTTGTAGATTGTGGAGCCCGAATACGTGACAGTCACGGACCTTGTTGACAAGGCCAGAAGCAGTCGGAGGGAACAAACAGTTGGTGTGGCATGAGGATTTGGTGCTAATGGAGTGCACCTTTTTGCCAAAGAGAATCTCCAAAGTGTTTAATTGCAGCCTTAGAAGAGTTGGCTACAATCTTCCTTGATAGGCTGCAGTCTGTTCTTGTGCTTGAGTGTAGACACACGGATGGAAATACTGTCAGGATTGACATTCGTCGGCCATCTCAGAAGTGCTTCTTTTTTTCCTTTCGGCTGTTCCCTTTCAGGGATCCCCACAGCGAATCATGTGCCTCCATCTAACCCTGTCCTCTGAATCCTCTTCACTCATGCCAACTAACTTCATGTCCTCCCTTACTACATCCATAAATCTCCGCTTTGGTCTTCCTCTAGACCTCCTGCCTGGCAGCTCCAACCTATGTATCCATCTAAAGATATATTCACAAGCCATCTCAGATGTGCATCACCTGTATGATAAAGGATTGCGCGTCACCTTGACGAGGTCAGGGGAGGCATGAGGCATTTGGAGAATGTGTGTATTGATCCCACTACTTCTTGCATACAAAGCTAGTGCTTTACCATTTAAGCTAATTCCCTTGCAAAGGTACTTGGATATTAAATTCAGAGAGGAGATATTCTAGGTGTTCTTATTAAACCCTGCGAGGTGACCTAGCAATCCTGTAGGTCTGTCTTTGCTGATCAAAGTCTCGTCGCCCTTCCTTGCTTAATTGACGAGGTGGCCGAGTGGTTAAGGCGATGGACTGTTAATCTATTGTGCTCTGCACGCGTGGGTTTGAATCCCATCCTCGTCGCATGTCAGATTAAAGTGTTTTTAGACAAACACAGATAAAACCTTCTGCTGGACTTACAACATCCAATGGTAAACCAAATACTGTTTTGTGCAGAGAACTCGAGTGTGACAGTTGATGCAGAAATCAGACTGTTGACATATGAGTGCAGGTGATTAAGCCCACTGGACAAGCAGCTTTGGAAGAGCTTCCTTGATAGGCTGCAGATAGGCTGTATAATAAGGTGTGTATTCCAAGCTGCTCTGCCCACCGGGGCTACAAAAAATTTGGTTCAGGTGTCACATTAATGTCGTCTAGTGAACAGGACACCACAGATACAAGGCCTGTAGAGACACATGCAGGCAGAGTCCCCCACAAAACTGCTACTCACTGGATATGTTCTCTTTTCCAACCATTCTCTGTTAACCCTGAATATGGTAGTGTGTAAAAGTTCCAGGAAATCAGCAATTTCTGAAATGGCTGATCGCCCCCACTGATACTCGGTTGGAACTTCAGCAGAACGTTTTGACTGTGTGTACAAGCCTAAATGCATTGACTGGCTGACATGTGTTTAGCTGATCAGACGGCAAACTGGTCGCCTTTTTAGCTGTACTGCTGACAGGCAATTTCCCATTCTAATTGATTGTGATCTGCACATGTGGGATATGGAGGCTGAAACTTTTTAACAGTTTCATCCATTTATGGGAAAAAGGAAATCAAAGGATTGTGGAGAATGTGGGTATCGATCCCACTACCTCTTACATGCTAAGCAAGCGCTCTACCATTTGAGCTAATTCCCCTGCAAGCTTTTTTTCCTCCCTGTGTTCACAGCGTACCGGACAAACTCTCAATATCCACCCCTTATGTCCTCTGTGTTTGTAGATTGTGGAGCCCGAATACTTGACAGTCACGGGCTTTGTTGACAAGGCCAGAAGCAGTCGGAGGGAACAAACAGTTGGTGTGGCATGAGGGTTTGGTGCTAATGGAGTGCACCTTTTTGCCAAAGAGAATCTCCAAAGTGTTTAATTGCAGCCTTAGAAGAGTTGGTTACAATCTTCCTTGATAGGCTGCAGTCTGTTCTTGTGCTTGAGTGTAGACACACGGATGGAAATACTGTCAGGATTGACATTCGTCGGCCATCTCAGAAGTGCTTCTTCTTTTCCTTTCGGCTGTTCCCTTTCAGGGGTCGCCACAGCGAATCACGTGCGTCCATCTAACCCTGTCCTCTGCATCCTCTTCACTCATACCAACTAACTTCATGGCCTCCCTTACTACATCCATAAATCTCCGCTTTGGTCTTCCTCTAGACCTCCTGCCTGGCAGCTCCAACCTATGTATCCATCTAAAGATATATTCACAAGCCATCTCAGAAGTGCATCGCCTGTATGATAAAGGATTGCGCGTCAGCTTGACGAGGTCAGGGGAGGCATGAGGCATTTGGAGAATGTGGGTATTGATCCCACTACTTCTTGCATACAAAGCTAGTGCTTTACCATTTAAGCTAATTCCCTTGCAAAGGTACTTGGATATTAAATTCAGAGAGGAGATATTCTCGGTGTTCTTATTAAACCCTGCGAGGTGACCTAGAAATCCTGTAGGTCTGTCTTTGCTGATCAAAGTCTCGTCGCCCTTCCTTGCTTAATTGACGAGGTGGCCGAGAGGTTAAGGCGAAGGACTGCTAATCCATTGTGCTCTGCATGCGTGGGTTCGAATCCCATCCTCGTCGCATGTCAGATTAAAGTGTTTTTAGACAAACACAGATAAAACCTTCTGCTGGACTTACAACATCCAATGGTAAACCAAATACTGTTTTGTGCAGAGAACTCGAGTGTGACAGTTGATGCAGAAATCAGACTCTTGACATGTGAGTGCAGGTGATTAAGCTCACTGGACAAGTAGCTTTGGAAGAGCTTCCTTGATAGGCTGCAGATAGGCTGTATAATAAGGTGTGTATTCCATGCTGCTCTGCCCACCGGGGCTACAAAACATTTGGTTCAGGTGTCACATTAATGTCATCTAGTGAACAGGACACCACAGATACAAAGCCTGTAGAGACACATGCAGGCAGAGTCCCCCACAAAACTGCTACTCACTCGATATGTTCTCTTTTCCAACCATTCTCTGTTAACCCTAAATATGGTAGTGTGTAAAAGTTCCAGAAAATCAGCAATTTCTGAAATGGCTGTTCGCCCCCACTGATACTCGGTTGGAACTTCAGCAGAACGTTTTGACTGTGTGTACAAGCCTAAATGCATTGACTGGCTGCCATGTGTTTAGCTGATCAGACGGCAAACTGGTCGCCTTTTTAGCTGTACTGCTGACAGGCAATTTCCCATTCTAGTTGATTGTGATCTGCACATGTGGGATACGGAGGCTGAAACTTTTTAACAGTTTCATCCATTTATGGGAAAAAGGAAATCAAAGGATTGTGGAGAATGTGGGCATCGATCCCACTACCTCTTGCATGCTAAGCAAGCGCTCTACCTTTTGAGATAATTCCGCTGCAAGCTTTTGTTCCTCCCTGTGTTCACAGGGCAGAATTTGCAAACGTACCGGACAAACTCTCAATATCCACCCCTTATGTCCTCTGTGTTTGTAGATTGTGGAGCCCGAATACTTGACAGTCACGGGCTTTGTTGACAAGGCCAGAAGCAGTCGGAGGGAACAAACAGTTGGTGTGGCATGAGGGTTTGGTGCTAATGGAGTGCACCTTTTTGCCAAAGAGAATCTCCAAAGTGTTTAATTGCAGCCTTAGAAGAGTTGGTTACAATCTTCCTTGATAGGCTGCAGTCTGTTCTTGTGCTTGAGTGTAGACACACGGATGGAAATACTGTCAGGATTGACATTCGTCGGCCATCTCAGAAGTGCTTCTTCTTTTCCTTTCGGCTGTTCCCTTTCAGGGGTCGCCACAGCGAATCACGTGCGTCCATCTAACCCTGTCCTCTGCATCCTCTTCACTCATACCAACTAACTTCATGTCCTCCCTTACTACATCCATAAATCTCCGCTTTGGTCTTCCTCTAGACCTCCTGCCTGGCAGCTCCAACCTATGTATCCATCTAAAGATATATTCACAAGCCATCTCAGAAGTGCATCGCCTGTATGATAAAGGATTGCGCGTCAGCTTGACGAGGTCAGGGGAGGCATGAGGCATTTGGAGAATGTGGGTATTGATCCCACTACTTCTTGCATACAAAGCTAGTGCTTTACCATTTAAGCTAATTCCCTTGCAAAGGTACTTGGATATTAAATTCAGAGAGGATATATTCTAGGTGTTCTTATTAAGCCTTGCGAGGTGACCGAGAAATCCTGTAGGTCTGTCTTTGCTGATCAAAGTCGCGTCGCCCTTCCTTGCTTAATTGACGAGGTGGCCGAGTGGTTAAGGCGATGGACTGCTAATCCATTGTGCTCTGCACGCGTGGGTTCGAATCCCATCCTCGTCGCATGTCAGATTAAAGTGTTTTTAGACAAACACAGATAAAACCTTCTGCTGGACTTACAACATCCAATGGTAAACCAAATACTGTTTTGTGCAGAGAACTCGAGTGTGACAGTTGATGCAGAAATCAGACTGTTGACATGTGAGTGCAGGTGATTAAGCCCACTGGACAAGCAGCTTTGGAAGAGCTTCCTTGATAGGCTGCAGATAGGCTGTATAATAAGGTGTGTATTCCAAGCTGCTCTGCCCACCGGGGCTACAAAACATTTGGTTCAGGTGTCACATTAATGTCGTCTAGTGAACAGGAAACCACAGATACAAGGCCTGTAGAGACACATGCAGGCAGAGTCCCCCACAAAACTGCTACTCACTCGATATGTTCCCTTTTCCAACCATTCTCTGTTAACCCTAAATATGGTAGTGTGTAAAAGTTCCAGGAAATCAGCAATTTCTGAAATGGCTGTTCGCCCCCACTGATACTCGGTTGGAACTTCAGCAGAACGTTTTGACTGTGTGTACAAGCCTAAATGCATTGACTGGCTGCCATGTGTTTAGCTGATCAGACGGCAAACTGGTCGCCTTTTTAGCTGTACTGCTGACAGGCAATTTCCCATTCTAGTTGATTGTGATCTGCACATGTGGGATATGGAGGCTGAAAATTTTTAACAGTTTCATCCATTTATGGGAAAAAGGAAATCAAAGGATTGTGGAGAATGTTGGCATCGATCCCACTACCTCTTGCATGCTAAGCAAGCGCTCTACCATTTGAGCTAATTCCCCTGCAAGCTTTTTTTCCTCCCTGTGTTCACAGGGCAGAATTTGCAAACGTACCGGACAAACTCTCAATATCTACCCCTTATGTCCTCTGTGTTTGTAGATTGTGGAGCCCGAATACTTGACAGTCACGGGCCTTGTTGACAAGGCCAGAAGCAGTCGGAGGGAACAAACAGTTGGTGTGGCATGAGGTTTTGGTGCTAATGGAGTGCACCTTTTTGCCAAAGAGAATCTCCAAAGTGTTTAATTGCAGCCTTAGAAGAGTTGGTTACAATCTTCCTTGATAGGCTGCAGTCTGTTCTTGTGCTTGAGTGTAGACACACGGATGGAAATACTGTCGGGATTGACATTCGTCGGCCATCTCAGAAGTGCTTCTTCTTTTCCTTTCGGCTGTTCCCTTTCAGGGGTCGCCACAGCGAATCACGTGCGTCCATCTAACCCTGTCGTCTGCATCCGCTTCACTCATACCAACCAACTTCATGTCCTCCCTTGCTACATCCATAAATCTCCGCTTTGGTCTTCCTCTAGACCTCCTGCCTGGCAGCTCCAACTTATGTATCCATTAAAAGATATATTCACAAGCCATCTCAGAAGTGCATCACCTGTATGATAAAGGATTACGCGTCACCTTGACGAGGTCAGGGGAGGCATGAGGCATTTGGAGAATGTGTGTATTGATCCCACTACTTCTTGCATACAAAGATAGTGCTTTACCATTTAAGCTAATTCCCTTGCAAAGGTACTTGGATATTAAATTCAGAGAGGAGATATTCTAGGTGTTCTCATTAAACCCTGCGAGGTGATCTAGAAATCCTGTAGGTCTGTCTTTGCTGATCAAAGTCTCGTCGCCCTTCCTTGCTTAATTGACGAGGTGGCCGAGTGGTTAAGGCGATGGACTGCTAATCCATTGTGCTCTGCACGCGTATGTTCGAATCCCATCCTCGTCGCATGTCAGATTAAAGTGTTTTGAGACAAACACAGATAAAACCTTCTGCTGGACTTACAACATCCAATGGTAAACCAAATACTGTTTTGTGCAGAGAACTCGAGTGTGACAGTTGATGCAGAAATCAGACTGTTGACATGTGAGTGCAGGTGATTAAGCCCACTGGACAAGCAGCTTTGGAAGAGCTTCCTTGATAGGCTGCAGATAGGCTGTATAATAAGGTGTGTATTCCATGCTGCTCTGCCCACCGGGGCTACAAAACATTTGGTTCAGGTGTCACATTAATGTCGTCTAGTGAACAGGACACCACAGATACAAGGCCTGTGGAGACACATGCAGGCAGAGTCCCCCACAAAACTGCTACTCACTGGATATGTTCTCTTTTCCAACCATCCTCTGTTAACCCTAAATATGGTAGTGTGTAAAAGTTCCAGGAAATCAGCAATTTCTGAAATGGCTGTTCGCCCCCACTGATACTCGGTTGGAACTTCAGCAGAACGTTTTGACTGTGTGTAAAAGCTTAAATGCATTGACTGGCTGCCATGTGTTTAGCTGATCAGACGGCAAACTGGTCGCCTTTTTAGCTGTACTCCTGACAGGCAATTTCCCATTCTAAATGATTGTGATCTGCACATGTGGGATACGGAGGCTGAAACTTTTTAACAGTTTCATCCATTTATGGGAAAAAGGAAATCAAACGATTGTGGAGAATGTGGGCATCGATCCCACTACCTCTTGCATGGTAAGCAAGCGCTCTACCATTTGAGCTAATTCCCCTGCAAGCTTTTTTCCTCCCTGTGTTCACAGCGTACCGGAAAAACTCTCAATATCCACCCCTTATGTCCTCTGTGTTTGTAGATTGTGGAGCCCGAATACTTGACAGTCACGGGCCTTGTTGACAAGGCCAGAAGCAGTCGGAGGGAACAAACAGTTGGTGTGGCATGAGGTTTTGGTGCTAATGGAGTGCACCTTTTTGCCAAAGAGAATCTCCAAAGTGTTTAATTGCAGCCTTAGAAGAGTTGGCTACAATCTTCCTTGATAGGCTGCAGTCTGTTCTTGTGCTTGAGTGTAGACACACGGATGGAAATACTGTCAGGATTGACATTCGTCGGCCATCTCAGAAGTGCTTCTTCTTTTCCTTTCGGCTGTTCCCTTTCAGGGGTCGCCACAGCGAATCATGTGCGTCCATCTAACCCTGTCCTCTGCATCCTCTTCACTCATACCAACTAACTTCATGTCCTCCCTTACTACATCCATAAATCTCCGCTTTGGTCTTCCTCTAGACCTCCTGCCTGGCAGCTCCAACCTATGTATCCATCTAAAGATATATTCACAAGCCATCTCAGAAGTGCATCGCCTGTATGATAAAGGATTGCGCGTCACCTTGACGAGGTCAGGGGAGGCATGAGGCATTTGGAGAATGTGGGTATTGATCCCACTACTTCTTGCATACAAAGCTAGTGCTTTACCATTTAAGCTAATTCCCTTGCAAAGGTACTTGGATATTAAATTCAGAGAGGAGATATTCTAGGTGTTCTTATTAAACCCTGCGAGGTGACCTAGAAATCCTGTAGGTCTGTCTTTGCTGATCAAAGTCTCGTCGCCCTTCCTTGCTTAATTGACGAGGTGGCCGAGTGGTTAAGGCGATGGACTGCTAATCCATTGTGCTCTGCACGCGTGGGTTGGAATCCCATCCTCGTCGCATGTCAGATTAAAGTGGTTTTAGACAAACACAGATAAAACCTTCTGCTGGACTTACAACATCCAATGGTAAACCAAATACTGTTTTGTGCAGAGAACTCGAGTGTGAAAGTTGATGCAGAAATCAGACTGTTGACATGTGAGTGCAGGTGATTAAGCTCACTGGACAAGCAGCTTTGGAAGAGCTTCCTTGATAGGCTGCAGATAGGCTGTATAATAAGGTGTGTATTCCATGCTGCTCTGCCCACCGGGGCTACAAAACATTTGGTTCAGGTGTCACATTAATGTCGTCTAGTGAACAGGACACCACAGATACAAGGCCTGTGGAGACACATGCAGGCAGGGTCCCACACAAAACTGCTACTCAGTGGATATGTTCTCTTTTCCAACCATTCTCTGTTAAACCTAAATTTGGTAGTGTGTAAAAGTTCCAGGAAATAAGCAATTTCTGAAATGGCTGATCGCCCCCACTGATACTCGGTTGGAACTTCAGCAGAACGTTTTGACTGTGTGTACAAGCCTAAATGCATTGACTGGCTGCCATGTGTTTAGCTGATCAGACGGCAAACTGGTCGCCTTTTTAGCTGTACTGCTGACAGGCAATTTCCCATTCTAATTGATTGTGATCTGCACATGTGGGATATGGAGGCTGAAACTTTTTAACAGTTTCATCCATTTATGGGAAAAAGGAAATCAAACAATTGTGGAGAATGTGGGCATCAATCCCACTACCTCTTGCATGCTAAGCAAGCACTCTACCATCTGAGCTAATTCCCCTGCAAGCTTTTTTTCCTCCCTGTGTTCACAGGGCAGAATTTGCAAACGTACCGGACAAACTCTCAATATCCACCCCTTATGTCCTCTGTGTTTGTAGATTGTGGAGCCCGAATACTTGACAGTCACGGGCCTTGTTGACAAGGCCAGAAGCAGTCGGAGGGAACAAACAGTTGGTGTGGCATGAGGTTTTGGTGCTAATGGAGTGCACCTTTTGGCCAAAGAGAATCTCCAAAGTGTTTAATTGCAGCCTTAGAAGAGTTGGCTACAATCTTCCTTGATAGGCCGCAGTCTGTTCTTGTGCTTGAGTGTAGACACACGGATGGAAATTCTGTCAGGATTGACATTCGTCGGCCATCTCAGAAGTGCTTCTTCTTTTCCTTTCGGCTGTTCCCTTTCAGGGGTCGCCACAGCGAATCATGTGCGTCCATCTAACCCTGTCCTCTGCATCCTCTTCACTCATACCAACTAACTTCATGTCCTCCCTTACTACATCCATAAATCTCCGCTTTGGTCTTCCTCTAGACCTCCTGCCTTGCAGCTCCAACCTATGTATCCATCTAAAGATATATTCACAAGCCATCTCAGAAGTGCATCGCCTGTATGATAAAGGATTGCGCGTCACCTTGACGAGGTCAGGGGAGGCATGAGGCATTTGGAGAATGTGGGTATTGATCCCAGTACTTCTTGCATACAAAGCTAGTGCTTTACCATTTAAGCTAATTCCCTTGCAAAGGTACTTGGATATTAAATTCAGAGAGGAGATATTCTAGGTGTTCTTATTAAACCCTGCGAGGTGACCTAGAAATCCTGTAGGTCTGTCTTTGCTGATCAAAGTCTCGTCGCCCTTCCTTGCTTAATTGACGAGGTGGCCGAGTGGTTAAGGCGATGGACTGCTAATCCATTGTGCTCTGCACGCGTGGGTTCGAATCCCATCCTCGTCGCATGTCAGATTAAAGTGTTTTTAGACAAACACAGATAAAACCTTCTGCTGGACTTACAACATCCAATGGTAAACCAAATACTGTTTTGTGCAGAGAACTCGAGTGTGACAGTTGATGCAGAAATCAGACTGTTGACATTTGAGTGCAGGTGATTAAGCTCACTGGACAAGCAGCTTTGGAAGAGCTTCCTTGATAGGCTGCAGATAGGCTGTATAATAAGGTGTGTATTCCATGCTGCTCTGCCCACCGGGGCTACAAAACATTTCGTTCAGGTGTCACATTAATGTCGTCTAGTGAACAGGACACCACAGATACAAGGCCTGTAGAGACACATGCAGGCAGAGTCCCCCACAAAACTGCTACTCACTGGATATGTTCTCTTTTCCAACCATTCTCTGTTAACCCTGAATATGGTAGTGTGTAAAAGTTCAAGGAAATCAGTAATTTCTGAAATGGCTGATCGCCCCCACTGATACTCGGTTGGAACTTCAGCAGAACGTTTTGACTGTGTGTACAAGCCTAAATGCATTGACTGGCTGCCATGTGTTTAGCTGATCAGACGGCAAACTGGTCGCCTTTTTAGCCGTACTGCTGACAGGCAATTTCCCATTCTAATTGATTGTGATCTGCACATGTGGGATATGGAGGCTGAAACTTTTTAACAGTTTCATCCATTTATGGGAAAAAGGAAATCAAACAATTGTGGAGAATGTGGGCATCAATCCCACTACCTCTTGCATGCTAAGCAAGCGCTCTACCATCTGAGCTAATTCCCCTGCAAGCTTTTTTTCCTCCCTGTGTTCACAGGGCAGAATTTGCAAACGTACCGGACAAACTCTCAATATCCACCCCTTATGTCCTCTGTGTTTGTAGATTGTGGAGCCCGAATACTTGACAGTCACGGGCCTTGTTGACAAGGCCAGAAGCAGTCGGAGGGAACAAACAGTTGGTGTGGCATGAGGTTTTGGTGCTAATGGAGTGCACCTTTTGGCCAAAGAGAATCTCCAAAGTGTTTAATTGCAGCCTTAGAAGAGTTGGCTACAATCTTCCTTGATAGGCCGCAGTCTGTTCTTGTGCTTGAGTGTAGACACACGGATGGAAATTCTGTCAGGATTGACATTCGTCGGCCATCTCAGAAGTGCTTCTTCTTTTCCTTTCGGCTGTTCCCTTTCAGGGGTCGCCACAGCGAATCATGTGCCTCCATCTAACCCTGTCCTCTGCATCCTCTTCACTCATACCAACTAACTTCATGTCCTCCCTTACTACATCCATAAATCTCCGCTTTGGTCTTCCTCTAGACCTCCTGCCTTGCAGCTCCAACCTATGTATCCATCTAAAGATATATTCACAAGCCATCTCAGAAGTGCATCGCCTGTATGATAAAGGATTGCGCGTCACCTTGACGAGGTCAGGGGAGGCATGAGGCATTTGGAGAATGTGGGTATTGATCCCAGTACTTCTTGCATACAAAGCTAGTGCTTTACCATTTAAACTAATTCCCTTGCAAAGGTACTTGGATATTAAATTCAGAGAGGAGATATTCTAGGTGTTCTTATTAAACCCTGCGAGGTGACCTAGAAATCCTGTAGGTCTGTCTTTGCTGATCAAAGTCTCGTCGCCCTTCCTTGCTTAATTGACGAGGTGGCCGAGTGGTTAAGGCGATGGACTGCTAATCCATTGTGCTCTGCACGCGTGGGTTAGAATCCCATCCTTGTCGCATGTCAGATTAAAGTGTTTTTAGACAAACACAGATAAAACCTTCTGCTGGACTTACAACATCCAATGGTAAACCAAATACTGTTTTGTGCAGAGAACTCGAGTGTGACAGTTGATGCAGAAATCAGACTGTTGACATGTGAGTGCAGGTGATTAAGCTCACTGGACAAGCAGCTTTGGAAGAGCTTCCTTGATAGGCTGCAGATAGGCTGTATAATAAGGTGTGTATTCCATGCTGCTCTGCCCACCGGGGCTACAAAACATTTGGTTCAGGTGTCACATTAATGTCGTCTAGTGAACAGGACACCACAGATACAAGGCCTGTAGAGACACATGCAGGCAGAGTCCCCCACAAAACTGCTACTCACTGGATATGTTCTCTTTTCCAACCATTCTCTGTTAAACCTAAATATGGTAGTGTGTAAAAGTTCCAGGAAATCAGCAATTTCTGAAATGGCTGATCGCCCCCACTGATACTCGGTTGGAACTTCAGCAGAACGTTTTGACTGTGTGTACAAGCCTAAATGCATTGACTGGCTGCCATGTGTTTAGCTGATCAGACGGCAAACTGGTCGCCTTTTTAGCTGTACTGCTGACAGGCAATTTCCCATTCTAATTGATTGTGATCTGCACATGTGGGATATGGAGGCTGAAACTTTTTAACAGTTTCATCCATTTATGGGAAAAAGGAAATCAAACGATTGTGGAGAATGTGGGCATCGATCCCACTACCTCCTGCATGCTAAGCAAGCGCTCTACCATTTGAGCTAATTCCCCTGCAAGCTTTTTTTCCTCCCTGTGTTCACAGCGTACCGGACAAACTCTCAATATCCACCCCTTATGTCCTCTGTGTTTTTAGATTGTGGAGCCCGAATACTTGACAGTCACGGGCCTTGTTGACAAGGCCAGAAGCAGTCGGAGGGAACAAACAGTTGGTGTGGCATGAGGTTTTGGTGCTAATGGAGTGCACCTTTTGGCCAAAGAGAATCTCCAAAGTGTTTAATTGCAGCCTTAGAAGAGTTGGCTACAATCTTCCTTGATAGGCCGCAGTCTGTTCTTGTGCTTGAGTGTAGACACACGGATGGAAATTCTGTCAGGATTGACATTCGTCGGCCATCTCAGAAGTGCTTCTTCTTTTCCTTTCGGCTGTTCCCTTTCAGGGGTCGCCACAGCGAATCATGTGCCTCCATCTAACCCTGTCCTCTGCATCCTCTTCACTCATACCAACTAACTTCATGTCCTCCCTTACTACATCCATAAATCTCCGCTTTGGTCTTCCTCTAGACCTCCTGCCTTGCAGCTCCAACCTATGTATCCATCTAAAGATATATTCACAAGCCATCTCAGAAGTGCATCGCCTGTATGATAAAGGATTGCGCGTCACCTTGACGAGGTCAGGGGAGGCATGAGGCATTTGGAGAATGTGGGTATTGATCCCAGTACTTCTTGCATACAAAGCTACTGCTTTACCATTTAAGCTAATTCCCTTGCAAAGGTACTTGGATATTAAATTCAGAGAGGAGATATTCTAGGTGTTCTTATTAAACCCTGCGAGGTGACCTAGAAATCCTGTAGGTCTGTCTTTGCTGATCAAAGTCTCGTCGCCCTTCCTTGCTTAATTGACGAGGTGGCCGAGTGGTTAAGGCGATGGACTGCTAATCCATTGTGCTCTGCACGCGTGGGTTGGAATCCCATCCTCGTCGCATGTCAGATTAAAGTGGTTTTAGACAAACACAGATAAAACCTTCTGCTGGACTTACAACATCCAATGGTAAACCAAATACTGTTTTGTGCAGAGAACTCGAGTGTGAAAGTTGATGCAGAAATCAGACTGTTGACATGTGAGTGCAGGTGATTAAGCTCACTGGACAAGCAGCTTTGGAAGAGCTTCCTTGATAGGCTGCAGATAGGCTGTATAATAAGGTGTGTATTCCATGCTGCTCTGCCCACCGGGGCTACAAAACATTTGGTTCAGGTGTCACATTAATGTCGTCTAGTGAACAGGACACCACAGATACAAGGCCTGTGGAGACACATGCAGGCAGGGTCCCACACAAAACTGCTACTCAGTGGATATGTTCTCTTTTCCAACCATTCTCTGTTAAACCTAAATTTGGTAGTGTGTAAAAGTTCCAGGAAATAAGCAATTTCTGAAATGGCTGATCGCCCCCACTGATACTCGGTTGGAACTTCAGCAGAACGTTTTGACTGTGTGTACAAGCCTAAATGCATTGACTGGCTGCCATGTGTTTAGCTGATCAGACGGCAAACTGGTCGCCTTTTTAGCTGTACTGCTGACAGGCAATTTCCCATTCTAATTGATTGTGATCTGCACATGTGGGATATGGAGGCTGAAACTTTTTAACAGTTTCATCCATTTATGGGAAAAAGGAAATCAAACAATTGTGGAGAATGTGGGCATCAATCCCACTACCTCTTGCATGCTAAGCAAGCACTCTACCATCTGAGCTAATTCCCCTGCAAGCTTTTTTTCCTCCCTGTGTTCACAGGGCAGAATTTGCAAACGTACCGGACAAACTCTCAATATCCACCCCTTATGTCCTCTGTGTTTGTAGATTGTGGAGCCCGAATACTTGACAGTCACGGGCCTTGTTGACAAGGCCAGAAGCAGTCGGAGGGAACAAACAGTTGGTGTGGCATGAGGTTTTGGTGCTAATGGAGTGCACCTTTTGGCCAAAGAGAATCTCCAAAGTGTTTAATTGCAGCCTTAGAAGAGTTGGCTACAATCTTCCTTGATAGGCCGCAGTCTGTTCTTGTGCTTGAGTGTAGACACACGGATGGAAATTCTGTCAGGATTGACATTCGTCGGCCATCTCAGAAGTGCTTCTTCTTTTCCTTTCGGCTGTTCCCTTTCAGGGGTCGCCACAGCGAATCATGTGCGTCCATCTAACCCTGTCCTCTGCATCCTCTTCACTCATACCAACTAACTTCATGTCCTCCCTTACTACATCCATAAATCTCCGCTTTGGTCTTCCTCTAGACCTCCTGCCTTGCAGCTCCAACCTATGTATCCATCTAAAGATATATTCACAAGCCATCTCAGAAGTGCATCGCCTGTATGATAAAGGATTGCGCGTCACCTTGACGAGGTCAGGGGAGGCATGAGGCATTTGGAGAATGTGGGTATTGATCCCAGTACTTCTTGCATACAAAGCTAGTGCTTTACCATTTAAGCTAATTCCCTTGCAAAGGTACTTGGATATTAAATTCAGAGAGGAGATATTCTAGGTGTTCTTATTAAACCCTGCGAGGTGACCTAGAAATCCTGTAGGTCTGTCTTTGCTGATCAAAGTCTCGTCGCCCTTCCTTGCTTAATTGACGAGGTGGCCGAGTGGTTAAGGCGATGGACTGCTAATCCATTGTGCTCTGCACGCGTGGGTTCGAATCCCATCCTCGTCGCATGTCAGATTAAAGTGTTTTTAGACAAACACAGATAAAACCTTCTGCTGGACTTACAACATCCAATGGTAAACCAAATACTGTTTTGTGCAGAGAACTCGAGTGTGACAGTTGATGCAGAAATCAGACTGTTGACATTTGAGTGCAGGTGATTAAGCTCACTGGACAAGCAGCTTTGGAAGAGCTTCCTTGATAGGCTGCAGATAGGCTGTATAATAAGGTGTGTATTCCATGCTGCTCTGCCCACCGGGGCTACAAAACATTTCGTTCAGGTGTCACATTAATGTCGTCTAGTGAACAGGACACCACAGATACAAGGCCTGTAGAGACACATGCAGGCAGAGTCCCCCACAAAACTGCTACTTACTGGATATGTTCTCTTTTCCAACCATTCTCTGTTAACCCTGAATATGGTAGTGTGTAAAAGTTCAAGGAAATCAGTAATTTCTGAAATGGCTGATCGCCCCCACTGATACTCGGTTGGAACTTCAGCAGAACGTTTTGACTGTGTGTACAAGCCTAAATGCATTGACTGGCTGCCATGTGTTTAGCTGATCAGACGGCAAACTGGTCGCCTTTTTAGCTGTACTGCTGACAGGCAATTTCCCATTCTAATTGATTGTGATCTGCACATGTGGGATATGGAGGCTGAAACTTTTTAACAGTTTCATCCATTTATGGGAAAAAGGAAATCAAACAATTGTGGAGAATGTGGGCATCAATCCCACTACCTCTTGCATGCTAAGCAAGCGCTCTACCATCTGAGCTAATTCCCCTGCAAGCTTTTTTTCCTCCCTGTGTTCACAGGGCAGAATTTGCAAACGTACCGGACAAACTCTCAATATCCACCCCTTATGTCCTCTGTGTTTGTAGATTGTGGAGCCCGAATACTTGACAGTCACGGGCCTTGTTGACAAGGCCAGAAGCAGTCGGAGGGAACAAACAGTTGGTGTGGCATGAGGTTTTGGTGCTAATGGAGTGCACCTTTTGGCCAAAGAGAATCTCCAAAGTGTTTAATTGCAGCCTTAGAAGAGTTGGCTACAATCTTCCTTGATAGGCCGCAGTCTGTTCTTGTGCTTGAGTGTAGACACACGGATGGAAATTCTGTCAGGATTGACATTCGTCGGCCATCTCAGAAGTGCTTCTTCTTTTCCTTTCGGCTGTTCCCTTTCAGGGGTCGCCACAGCGAATCATGTGCCTCCATCTAACCCTGTCCTCTGCATCCTCTTCACTCATACCAACTAACTTCATGTCCTCCCTTACTACATCCATAAATCTCCGCTTTGGTCTTCCTCTAGACCTCCTGCCTTGCAGCTCCAACCTATGTATCCATCTAAAGATATATTCACAAGCCATCTCAGAAGTGCATCGCCTGTATGATAAAGGATTGCGCGTCACCTTGACGAGGTCAGGGGAGGCATGAGGCATTTGGAGAATGTGGGTATTGATCCCAGTACTTCTTGCATACAAAGCTAGTGCTTTACCATTTAAACTAATTCCCTTGCAAAGGTACTTGGATATTAAATTCAGAGAGGAGATATTCTAGGTGTTCTTATTAAACCCTGCGAGGTGACCTAGAAATCCTGTAGGTCTGTCTTTGCTGATCAAAGTCTCGTCGCCCTTCCTTGCTTAATTGACGAGGTGGCCGAGTGGTTAAGGCGATGGACTGCTAATCCATTGTGCTCTGCACGCGTGGGTTAGAATCCCATCCTTGTCGCATGTCAGATTAAAGTGTTTTTAGACAAACACAGATAAAACCTTCTGCTGGACTTACAACATCCAATGGTAAACCAAATACTGTTTTGTGCAGAGAACTCGAGTGTGACAGTTGATGCAGAAATCAGACTGTTGACATGTGAGTGCAGGTGATTAAGCTCACTGGACAAGCAGCTTTGGAAGAGCTTCCTTGATAGGCTGCAGATAGGCTGTATAATAAGGTGTGTATTCCATGCTGCTCTGCCCACCGGGGCTACAAAACATTTGGTTCAGGTGTCACATTAATGTCGTCTAGTGAACAGGACACCACAGATACAAGGCCTGTAGAGACACATGCAGGCAGAGTCCCCCACAAAACTGCTACTCACTGGATATGTTCTCTTTTCCAACCATTCTCTGTTAAACCTAAATATGGTAGTGTGTAAAAGTTCCAGGAAATCAGCAATTTCTGAAATGGCTGATCGCCCCCACTGATACTCGGTTGGAACTTCAGCAGAACGTTTTGACTGTGTGTACAAGCCTAAATGCATTGACTGGCTGCCATGTGTTTAGCTGATCAGACGGCAAACTGGTCGCCTTTTTAGCTGTACTGCTGACAGGCAATTTCCCATTCTAATTGATTGTGATCTGCACATGTGGGATATGGAGGCTGAAACTTTTTAACAGTTTCATCCATTTATGGGAAAAAGGAAATCAAACGATTGTGGAGAATGTGGGCATCGATCCCACTACCTCCTGCATGCTAAGCAAGCGCTCTACCATTTGAGCTAATTCCCCTGCAAGCTTTTTTTCCTCCCTGTGTTCACAGCGTACCGGACAAACTCTCAATATCCACCCCTTATGTCCTCTGTGTTTTTAGATTGTGGAGCCCGAATACTTGACAGTCACGGGCCTTGTTGACAAGGCCAGAAGCAGTCGGAGGGAACAAACAGTTGGTGTGGCATGAGGTTTTGGTGCTAATGGAGTGCACCTTTTGGCCAAAGAGAATCTCCAAAGTGTTTAATTGCAGCCTTAGAAGAGTTGGCTACAATCTTCCTTGATAGGCCGCAGTCTGTTCTTGTGCTTGAGTGTAGACACACGGATGGAAATTCTGTCAGGATTGACATTCGTCGGCCATCTCAGAAGTGCTTCTTCTTTTCCTTTCGGCTGTTCCCTTTCAGGGGTCGCCACAGCGAATCATGTGCCTCCATCTAACCCTGTCCTCTGCATCCTCTTCACTCATACCAACTAACTTCATGTCCTCCCTTACTACATCCATAAATCTCCGCTTTGGTCTTCCTCTAGACCTCCTGCCTTGCAGCTCCAACCTATGTATCCATCTAAAGATATATTCACAAGCCATCTCAGAAGTGCATCGCCTGTATGATAAAGGATTGCGCGTCACCTTGACGAGGTCAGGGGAGGCATGAGGCATTTGGAGAATGTGGGTATTGATCCCAGTACTTCTTGCATACAAAGCTACTGCTTTACCATTTAAGCTAATTCCCTTGCAAAGGTACTTGGATATTAAATTCAGAGAGGAGATATTCTAGGTGTTCTTATTAAACCCTGCGAGGTGACCTAGAAATCCTGTAGGTCTGTCTTTGCTGATCAAAGGGAACAAACAGTTGGTGTGGCATGAGGTTTTGGTTCTAATGGAGTGCATCTTTTGGCCAAAGAGAATCTCCAAAGTGTTTAATTGCAGCCTTAGAAGAGTTGGCTACAATCTTCCTTGATAGGCCGCAGTCTGTTCTTGTGCTTGAGTGTAGACACACGGATGGAAATTCTGTCAGGATTGACATTCGTCGGCCATCTCAGAAGTGCTTCTTCTTTTCCTTTCGGCTGTTCCCTTTCAGGGGTCGCCACAGCGAATCATGTGCCTCCATCTAACCCTGTCCTCTGCATCCTCTTCACTCATACCAACTAACTTCATGTCCTCCCTTACTACATCCATAAATCTCCGCTTTGGTCTTCCTCTAGACCTCCTGCCTTGCAGCTCCAACCTATGTATCCATCTAAAGATATATTCACAAGCCATCTCAGAAGTGCATCGCCTGTATGATAAAGGATTGCGCGTCACCTTGACGAGGTCAGGGGAGGCATGAGGCATTTGGAGAATGTGGGTATTGATCCCAGTACTTCTTGCATACAAAGCTACTGCTTTACCATTTAAGCTAATTCCCTTGCAAAGGTACTTGGATATTAAATTCAGAGAGGAGATATTCTAGGTGTTCTTATTAAACCCTGCGAGGTGACCTAGAAATCCTGTAGGTCTGTCTTTGCTGATCAAAGGGAACAAACAGTTGGTGTGGCATGAGGTTTTGGTTCTAATGGAGTGCATCTTTTGGCCAAAGAGAATCTCCAAAGTGTTTAATTGCAGCCTTAGAAGAGTTGGCTACAATCTTCCTTGATAGGCCGCAGTCTGTTCTTGTGCTTGAGTGTAGACACACGGATGGAAATTCTGTCAGGATTGACATTCGTCGGCCATCTCAGAAGTGCTTCTTCTTTTCCTTTCGGCTGTTCCCTTTCAGGGGTCGCCACAGCGAATCATGTGCCTCCATCTAACCCTGTCCTCTGCATCCTCTTCACTCATACCAACTAACTTCATGTCCTCCCTTACTACATCCATAAATCTCCGCTTTGGTCTTCCTCTAGACCTCCTGCCTTGCAGCTCCAACCTATGTATCCATCTAAAGATATATTCACAAGCCATCTCAGAAGTGCATCGCCTGTATGATAAAGGATTGCGCGTCACCTTGACGAGGTCAGGGGAGGCATGAGGCATTTGGAGAATGTGGGTATTGATCCCAGTACTTCTTGCATACAAAGCTAGTGCTTTACCATTTAAGCTAATTCCCTTGCAAAGGTACTTGGATATTAAATTCAGAGAGGAGATATTCTAGGTGTTCTTATTAAACCCTGCGAGGTGACCTAGAAATCCTGTAGGTCTGTCTTTGCTGATCAAAGTCTCGTCGCCCTTCCTTGCTTAATTGAAGAAGTGGCCGAGTGGTTAAGGCGATGGACTGCTAATCCATTGTGCTCTGCACGCGTGGGTTCGAATCCCATCCTCGTCGCATGTCAGATTAAAGTGTTTTTAGACAAACACAGATAAAACCTTCTGCTGGACTTACAACATCCAATGGTAAACCAAATACTGTTTTGTGCAGAGAACTCGAGTGTGACAGTTGATGCAGAAATCAGACTGTTGACATGTGAGTGCAGGTGATTAAGCTCACTGGACAAGCAGCTTTGGAAGAGCTTCCTTGATAGGCTGCAGATAGGCTGTATAATAAGGTGTGTATTCCATGCTGCTCTGCCCACCGGGGCTACAAAACATTTGGTTCAGGTGTCACATTAATGTCATCTAGTGAACAGGACACCACAGATACAAGGCCTGTAGAGACACATACAGGCAGAGTCCCCCACAAAACTGCTACTCACTGGATATGTTCTCTTTTCCAACCATTCTCTGTTAACCCTGAATATGGTAGTGTGTAAAAGTTCAAGGAAATCAGTAATTTCTGAAATGGCTGATCGCCCCCACTGATACTCGGTTGGAACTTCAGCAGAACGTTTTGACTGTGTGTACAAGCCTAAATGCATTGACTGGCTGCCATGTGTTTAGCTGATCAGACGGCAAACTGGTCGCCTTTTTAGCTGTACTGCTGACAGGCAATTTCCCATTCTAATTGATTGTGATCTGCACATGTGGGATATGGAGGCTGAAACTTTTTAACAGTTTCATCCATTTATGGGAAAAAGGAAATCAAACGATTGTGGAGAATGTGGGCATCGATCCCACTACCTCTTGCATGCTAAGCAAGCGCTCTACCATTTGAGCTAATTCCCCTGCAAGCTTTTTTTCCTCCCTGTGTTCACAGCGTACCGGACAAACTCTCAATATCCACCCCTTATGTCCTCTGTGTTTTGTAGATTGTGGAGCCCGAATACTTGACAGTCACGGGCCTTGTTGACAAGGCCAGAAGCAGTCGGAGGGAACAAACAGTTGGTGTGGCATGAGGTTTTGGTGCTAATGGAGTGCACCTTTTGGCCAAAGAGAATCTCCAAAGTGTTTAATTGCAGCCTTAGAAGAGTTGGCTACAATCTTCCTTGATAGGCCGCAGTCTGTTCTTGTGCTTGAGTGTAGACACACGGATGGAAATTCTGTCAGGATTGACATTCGTCGGCCATCTCAGAAGTGCTTCTTCTTTTCCTTTCGGCTGTTCCCTTTCAGGGGTCGCCACAGCGAATCATGTGCCTCCATCTAACCCTGTCCTCTGCATCCTCTTCACTCATACCAACTAACTTCATGTCCTCCCTTACTACATCCATAAATCTCCGCATTGGTCTTCCTCTAGACCTCCTGCCTTGCAGCTCCAACCTATGTATCCATCTAAAGATATATTCACAAGCCATCTCAGAAGTGCATCGCCTGTATGATAAAGGATTGCGCGTCACCTTGACGAGGTCAGGGGAGGCATGAGGCATTTGGAGAATGTGGGTATTGATCCCAGTACTTCTTGCATACAAAGCTAGTGCTTTACCATTTAAGCTAATTCCCTTGCAAAGGTACTTGGATATTAAATTCAGAGAGGAGATATTCTAGGTGTTCTTATTAAACCCTGCGAGGTGACCTAGAAATCCTGTAGGTCTGTCTTTGCTGATCAAAGTCTCGTCGCCCTTCCTTGCTTAATTGAAGAGGTGGCCGAGTGGTTAAGGCGATGGACTGCTAATCCATTGTGCTCTGCACGCTTGGGTTCGAATCCCATCCTCGTCGCATGTCAGATTAAAGTGTTTTTAGACAAACACAGATAAAACCTTCTGCTGGACTTACAACATCCAATGGTAAACCAAATACTGTTTTGTGCAGAGAACTCGAGTGTGACAGTTGATGCAGAAATCAGACTGTTGACATGTGAGTGCAGGTGATTAAGCTCACTGGACAAGCAGCTTTGGAAGAGCTTCCTTGATAGGCTGCAGATAGGCTGTATAATAAGGTGTGTATTCCATGCTGCTCTGCCCACCGGGGCTACAAAACATTTGGTTCAGGTGTCACATTAATGTCGTCTAGTGAACAGGACACCACAGATACAAGGCCTGTAGAGACACATACAGGCAGAGTCCCCCACAAAACTGCTACTCACTGGATATGTTCTCTTTTCCAACCATTCTCTGTTAACCCTGAATATGGTAGTGTGTAAAAGGTCAAGGAAATCAGTAATTTCTGAAATGGCTGATCGCCCCCACTGATACTCGGTTGGAACTTCAGCAGAACGTTTTGACTGTGTGTACAAGCCTAAATGCATTGACTGGCTGCCATGTGTTTAGCTGATCAGACGGCAAACTGGTCGCCTTTTTAGCTGTACTGCTGACAGGCAATTTCCCATTCTAATTGATTGTGATCTGCACATGTGGGATATGGAGGCTGAAACTTTTTAACAGTTTCATCCATTTATGGGAAAAAGGAAATCAAAGGATTGTGGAGAATGTGGGCATCGATCCCACTACCTCTTGCATGCTAAGCAAGCGCTCTACCATTTGAGCTAATTCCCCTGCAAGCTTTTTTTCCTCCCTGTGTTCACAGCGTACCGGACAAACTCTCAATATCCACCCCTTATGTCCTCTGTGTTTGTAGATTGTGGAGCCCGAATACTTGACAGTCACGGGCCTTGTTGACAAGGCCAGAAGCAGTCGGAGGGAACAAACAGTTGGTGTGGCATGAGGTTTTGGTGCTAATGGAGTGCACCTTTTGGCCAAAGAGAATCTCCAAAGTGTTTAATTGCAGCCTTAGAAGAGTTGGCTACAATCTTCCTTGATAGGCCGCAGTCTGTTCTTGTGCTTGAGTGTAGACACAGGGATGGAAATACTGTCAGGATTGACATTCGTCGGCCATCTCAGAAGTGCTTCTTCTTTTCCTTTCGGCTGTTCCCTTTCAGGGGTCGCCACAGCGAATCATGTGCCTCCATCTAACCCTGTCCTCTGCATCCTCTTCACTCATACCAACTAACTTCATGTCCTCCCTTACTACATCCATAAATCTCCGCTTTGGTCTTCCTCTAGACCTCCTGCCTTGCAGCTCCAACCTATGTATCCATCTAAAGATATATTCACAAGCCATCTCAGAAGTGCATCGCCTGTATGATAAAGGATTGCGCGTCACCTTGACGAGGTCAGGGGAGGCATGAGGCATTTGGAGAATGTGGGTATTGATCCCAGTACTTCTTGCATACAAAGCTAGTGCTTTACCATTTAAGCTAATTCCCTTGCAAAGGTACTTGGATATTAAATTCAGAGAGGAGATATTCTAGGTGTTCTTATTAAACCCTGCGAGGTGACCTAGAAATCCTGTAGGTCTGTCTTTGCTGATCAAAGTCTCGTCGCCCTTCCTTGCTTAATTGACGAGGTGGCCGAGTGGTTAAGGCGATGGACTGCTAATCAATTGTGCTCTGCACGCGTGGGTTCGAATCCCATCCTCGTCGCATGTCAGATTAAAGTGTTTTTAGACAAACACAGATAAAACCTTCTGCTGGACTTACAACATCCAATAGTAAACCAAATACTGTTTTGTGCAGAGAACTCGAGTGTGACAGTTGATGCAGAAATCAGACTGTTGACATGTGAGTGCAGGTGATTAAGCTCACTGGACAAGCAGCTTTGGAAGAGCTTCCTTGATAGGCTGCAGATAGGCTGTATAATAAGGTGTGTATTCCATGCTGCTCTGCCCACCGGGGCTACAAAACATTTGGTTCAGGTGTCACATTAATGTCGTCTAGTGAACAGGACACCACAGATACAAGGCCTGTAGAGAAACATGCAGGCAGAGTCCCCCACAAAACTGCTACTCACTGGATATGTTCTCTTTTCCAACCATTCTCTGTTAACCCTAAATATGGTAGTGTGTAAAAGTTCCAGGAAATCAGCAATTTCTGAAATGGCTGATTGCCCCCACTGATACTCAGTTGGAACTTCAGCAGAACGTTTTGACTGTGTGTACAAGCCTAAATGCATTGACTGGCTGCCATGTGTTTAGCTGATCAGACGGCAAACTGGTCGCCTTTTTAGCTGTACTGCTGACAGGCAATTTCCCATTCTAATTGATTGTGATCTGCACATGTGGGATATGGAGGCTGAAACTTTTTAACAGTTTCATCCATTTATGGGAAAAAGGAAATCAAACGATTGTGGAGAATGTGGGCATCGATCCCACTACCTCTTGCATGCTAAGCAAGCGCTCTACCATTTGAGCTAATTCCCCTGCAAGCTTTTTTTCCTCCCTGTGTTCACTGCGTACCGGACAAACTCTCAATATCCACCCCTTATGTCCTCTGTGTTTGTAGATTGTGGAGCCCGAATACTTGACAGTCACGGGCCTTGTTGACAAGGCCAGAAGCAGTCGGAGGGAACAAACAGTTGGTGTGGCATGAGGTTTTGGTGCTAATGGAGTGTACCTTTTTGCCAAAGAGAATCTCCAAAGTGTTTAATTGCAGCCTTAGAAGAGTTGGCTACAATCTTCCTTGATAGGCTGCAGTCTGTTCTTGTGCTTGAGTGTAGACACACGGATGGAAAAACTGTCAGGATTGACATTCGTCGGCCATCTCAGAAGTGCTTCTTCTTTTCCTTTCGGCTGTTCCCTTTCAGGGGTCGCCACAGCGAATCATGTGCGTCCATCTAACCCTGTCCTCTGCATCCTCTTCACTCATACCAACTAACTTCATGTCCTCCCTTACTACATCCATAAATCTCCGCTTTGGTCTTCCTCTAGACCTCCTGCCTGGCAGCTCCAACCTATGTATCCATCTAAAGATATATTCACAAGCCATCTCAGAAGTGCATCGCCTGTATGATAAAGGATTGCGCGTCACCTTGACGAGGTCAGGGGAGGCATGAGGCATTTGGAGAATGTGGGTATTGATCCCAGTACTTCTTGCATACAAAGCTAGTGCTTTACCATTTAAGCTAATTCCCTTGCAAAGGTACTTGGATATTAAATTCAGAGAGGAGATATTCTAGGTGTTCTTATTAAACCCTGCGAGGTGACCTAGAAATCCTGTAGGTCTGTCTTTGCTGATCAAAGTCTCGTCGCCCTTCCTTGCTTAATTGACGAGGTGGCCGAGTGGTTAAGGCGATGGACTGCTAATCCATTGTGCTCTGCATGCGTGGGTTGGAATCCCATCATCGTCGCATGTCAGATTAAAGTGGTTTTAGACAAACACAGATAAAACCTTCTGCTGGACTTACAACATCCAATGGTAAACCAAATACTGTTTTGTGCAGAGAACTCGAGTGTGACAGTTGATGCAGAAATCAGACTGTTGACATGTGAGTGCAGGTGATTAAGCTCATTGGACAAGCAGCTTTGGAAGAGCTTCCTTGATAGGCTGTATAATAAGGTGTGTACTCCATGCTGCTCTGCCCACCGGGGCTACAAAACATTTGGATCAGGTGTCACATTAATGTCATCTAGTGAACAGGACACCACAGATACAAAGCCTGTAGAGACACATGCAGGCAGAGTCCCCCACAAAACTGCTACTCACTTGATATGTTCTCTTTTCCAACCATTCTCTGTTAACCCTAATTATGGTAGTGTGTAAAAGTTCCAGGAAATCAGCAATTTCTGAAATGGCTGTTCGCCCCCACTGATACTCGGTTGGAACTTCAGCAGAACGTTTTGACTGTGTGTACAAGCCTAAATGCATTGACTGGCTGCCATGTGTTTAGCTGATCAGACGGCAAACTGGTCGCCTTTTTAGCTGTACTGCTGACAGGCAATTTCCCATTCTAGTTGATTGTGATCTGCACATGTGGGATACGGAGGCTGAAACTTTTTAACAGTTTCATCCATTTATGGGAAAAAGGAAATCAAAGGATTGTGGAGAATGTTGGCATCGATCCCACTACCTCTTGCATGCTAAGCAAGCGCTCTACCATTTGAGCTAATTCCCCTGCAAGCTTTTTTTCCTCCCTGTGTTCACAGGGCAGAATTTGCAAACGTACCGGACAAACTCTCAATATCTACCCCTTATGTCCTCTGTGTTTGTAGATTGTGGAGCCCGAATACTTGACAGTCACGGGCCTTGTTGACAAGGCCAGAAGCAGTCGGAGGGAACAAACAGTTGGTGTGGCATGAGGTTTTGGTGCTAATGGAGTGCACCTTTTTGCCAAAGAGAATCTCCAAAGTGTTTAATTGCAGCCTTAGAAGAGTTGGTTACAATCTTCCTTGATAGGCTGCAGTCTGTTCTTGTGCTTGAGTGTAGACACACGGATGGAAATACTGTCGGGATTGACATTCGTCGGCCATCTCAGAAGTGCTTCTTCTTTTCCTTTCGGCTGTTCCCTTTCAGGGGTCGCCACAGCGAATCACGTGCGTCCATCTAACCCTGTCGTCTGCATCCGCTTCACTCATACCAACTAACTTCATGTCCTCCCTTGCTACATCCATAAATCTCCGCTTTGGTCTTCCTCTAGACCTCCTGCCTGGCAGCTCCAACCTATGTATCCATTAAAAGATATATTCACAAGCCATCTCAGAAGTGCATCACCTGTATGATAAAGGATTACGCGTCACCTTGACGAGGTCAGGGGAGGCATGAGGCATTTGGAGAATGTGTGTATTGATCCCACTACTTCTTGCATACAAAGATAGTGCTTTACCATTTAAGCTAATTCCCTTGCAAAGGTACTTGGATATTAAATTCAGAGAGGAGATATTCTAGGTGTTCTCATTAAACCCTGCGAGGTGACCTAGAAATCCTGTAGGTCTGTCTTTGCTGATCAAAGTCTCGTCGCCCTTCCTTGCTTAATTGACGAGGTGGCCGAGTGGTTAAGGCGATGGACTGCTAATCCATTGTGCTCTGCACGCGTATGTTCGAATCCCATCCTCGTCGCATGTCAGATTAAAGTGTTTTGAGACAAACACAGATAAAACCTTCTGCTGGACTTACAACATCCAATGGTAAACCAAATACTGTTTTGTGCAGAGAACTCGAGTGTGACAGTTGATGCAGAAATCAGACTCTTGACATGTGAGTGCAGGTGATTAAGCTCACTGGACAAGCAGCTTTGGAAGAGCTTCCTTGATAGGCTGCAGATAGGCTGTATAATAAGGTGTGTATTCCATGCTGCTCTGCCCACCGGGACTACAAAACATTTGGTTCAGGTGTCACATTAATGTCATCTAGTGAACAGGACACCACAGATACAAAGCCTGTAGAGACACATGCAGGCAGAGTCCCCCACAAAACTGCTACTCACTCGATATGTTCTCTTTTCCAACCATTCTCTGTTAACCCTAAATATGGTAGTGTGTAAAAGTTCCAGGAAATCAGCAATTTCTGAAATGGCTGTTCGCCCCCACTGATACTCGGTTGGAACTTCAGCAGAACGTTTTGACTGTGTGTACAAGCCTAAATGCATTGACTGGCTGCCATGTGTTTAGCTGATCAGACGGCAAACTGGTCGCCTTTTTAGCTGTACTGCTGACAGGCAATTTCCCATTCTAGTTGATTGTGATCTGCACATGTGGGATACGGAGGCTGAAACTTTTTAACAGTTTCATCCATTTATGGGAAAAAGGAAATCAAAGGATTGTGGAGAATGTGGGCATCAATCCCACTACCTCTTGCATGCTAAGCAAGCGCTCTACCTTTTGAGATAATTCCGCTGCAAGCTTTTGTTCCTCCCTGTGTTCACAGGGCAAAATTTGCAAACGTACCGGACAAACTCTCAATATCCACCCCTTATGTCCTCTGTGTTTGTAGATTGTGGAGCCCGAATACTTGACAGTCACGGGCTTTGTTGACAAGGCCAGAAGCAGTCGGAGGGAACAAACAGTTGGTGTGGCATGAGGGTTTGGTGCTAATGGAGTGCACCTTTTTGCCAAAGAGAATCTCCAAAGTGTTTAATTGCAGCCTTAAAAGAGTTGGTTACAATCTTCCTTGATAGGCTGCAGTCTGTTCTTGTGCTTGAGTGTAGACACACGGATGGAAATACTGTCAGGATTGACATTCGTCGGCCATCTCAGAAGTGCTTCTTCTTTTCCTTTCGGCTGTTCCCTTTCAGGGGTCGCCACAGCGAATCACGTGCGTCCATCTAACCCTTTCCTCTGCATCCTCTTCACTCATACCAACTAACTTCATGTCCTCCCTTACTACATCCATAAATCTCCGCTTTGGTCTTCCTCTAGACCTCCTGCCTGGCAGCTCCAACCTATGTATCCATCTAAAGATATATTCACAAGCCATCTCAGAAGTGCATCGCCTGTATGATAAAGGATTGCGCGTCAGCTTGACGAGGTCAGGGGAGGCATGAGGCATTTGGAGAATGTGGGTATTGATCCCACTACTTCTTGCATACAAAGCTAGTGCTTTACCATTTAAGCTAATTCCCTTGCAAAGGTACTTGGATATTAAATTCAGAGAGGAGATATTCTAGGTGTTCTTATTAAGCCCTGCGAGGTGACCTAGAAATCCTGTAGGTCTGTCTTTGCTGATCAAAGTCGCGTCGCCCTTCCTTGCTTAATTGACGAGGTGGCCGAGTGGTTAAGGCGATGGACTGCTAATCCATTGTGCTCTGCACGCGTATGTTCGAATCCCATCCTCGTCGCATGGCAGATTAAAGTGTTTTGAGACAAACAGAGATAAAACCTTCTGCTGGACTTACAACATCCAATGGTAAACCAAATACTGTTTTGTGCAGAGAACTCGAGTGTGACAGTTGATGCAGAAATCAGACTGTTGACATGTGAGTGCAGGTGATTAAGCCCACTGGACAAGCAGCTTTGGAAGAGCTTCCTTGATAGGCTGCAGATAGGCTGTATAATAAGGTGTGTATTCCATGCTGCTCTGCCCACCGGGGCTACAAAACATTTGGTTCAGGTGTCACATTAATGTCGTCTAGTGAACAGGACACCACAGATACAAGGCCTGTGGAGACACATGCAGGCAGAGTCCCCCACAAAACTGCTACTCACTGGATATGTTCTCTTTTCCAACCATCCTCTGTTAACCCTAAATATGGTAGTGTGTAAAAGTTCCAGGAAATCAGCAATTTCTGAAATGGCTGTTCGCCCCCACTGATACTCGGTTGGAACTTCAGCAGAACGTTTTGACTGTGTGTACAACCTTAAATGCATTGACTGGCTGCCATGTGTTTAGCTGATCAGACGGCAAACTGGTCGCCTTTTTAGCTGTACTCCTGACAGGCAATTTCCCATTCTAAATGATTGTGATCTGCACATGTGGGATACGGAGGCTGAAACTTTTTAACAGTTTCATCCATTTATGGGAAAAAGGAAATCAAAGGATTGTGGAGAATGTGGGCATCGATCCCACTACCTCTTGCATGCTAAGCTAGCGCTCTACCTTTTGATATAATTCCGCTGCAAGCTTTTGTTCCTCCCTGTGTTCACAGGGCAGAATTTGCAAACGTACCGGACAAACTCTCAATATCCACCCCTTATGTCCTCTGTGTTTGTAGATTGTGGAGCCCGAATACTTGACAGTCACGGGCCTTGTTGACAAGGCCAGAAGCAGTCGGAGGGAACAAACAGTTGGTGTGGCATGAGGTTTTGGTGCTAATGGAGTGCACCTTTTTGCCAAAGAGAATCTCCAAAGTGTTTAATTGCAGCCTTAGAAGAGTTGGTTACAATCTTCCTTGATAGGCTGCAGTCTGTTCTTGTGCTTGAGTGTAGACACACGGATGGAAATACTGTCAGGATTGACATTCGTCGGCCATCTCAGACGTGCTTCTTCTTTTCCTTTCGGCTGTTCCCTTTCAGGGGTCGCCACAGCGAATCACGTGCGTCCATCTAACCCTGTCCTCTGCATCCTCTTCACTCATACCAACTAACTTCATGTCCTCCCTTGCTACATCCATAAATCTCCGCTTTGGTCTTCCTCTAGACCTCCTGCCTGGCAGCTCCAACCTATGTATCCATTAAAAGATATATTCACAAGCCATCTCAGAAGTGCATCGCCTGTATGATAAAGGATTGCGCGTCACCTTGACGAGGTCAGGGGAGGCATGAGGCATTTGGAGAATGTGGGTATTGATCCCACTACTTCTTGCATACAAAGCTAGTGCTTTACCATTTAAGCTAATTCCCTTGCAAAGGTACTTGGATATTAAATTCAGAGAGGAGATATTCTAGGTGTTCTTATTAAACCCTGCGAGGTGACCTAGAAATCCTGTAGGTCTGTCTTTGCTGATCAAAGTCTCGTCGCCCTTCCTCCCTTAATTGACGAGGTGGCCGAGTGGTTAAGGCGATGGACTGCTAATAAATTGTGCTCTGCATGCGTGGGTTCGAATCCCATCCTCGTCGCATGTCAGATTAAAGTGTTTTTAGACAAACACCGATAAAACCTTCTGCTGGACTTACAACATCCAATGGTAAACCAAATACTGTTTTGTGCAAAGAACTCGAGTGTGACAGTTGATGCAGAAATCAGACTCTTGACATGTGAGCGCAGGTGATTAAGCTCACTGGACAAGCAGCTTTGGAAGAGCTTCCTTGATAGGCTGCAGATAGGCTGTATAATAAGGTGTGTATTCCATGCTGCTCTGCCCACCGGGGCTACAAAACATTTGGTTCAGGTGTCACATTAATGTCATCTAGTGAACAGGACACCACAGATACAAAGCCTGTAGAGACACATGCAGGCAGAGTCCCCCACAAAACTGCTACTCACTCGATATGTTCTCTTTTCCAACCATTCTCTGTTAACCCTAAATATGGTAGTGTGTAAAAGTTCCAGGAAATCAGCAATTTCTGAAATGGCTGTTCGCCCCCACTGATACTCGGTTGGAACTTCAGCAGAACGTTTTGACTGTGTGTACAAGCCTAAATGCATTGACTGGCTGACATGTGTTTAGCTGATCAGACGGCAAACTGGTCGCCTTTTTAGCTGTACTGCTGACAGGCAATTTCCCATTCTAGTTGATTGTGATCTGCACATGTGGGATATGGAGGCTGAAAATTTTTAACAGTTTCATCCATTTATGGGAAAAAGGAAATCAAAGGATTGTGGAGAATGTTGGCATCTATCCCACTACCTCTTGCATGCTAAGCAAGCGCTCTACCATTTGAGCTAATTCCCCTGCAAGCTTTTTTTCCTCCCTGTGTTCACAGGGCAGAATTTGCAAACGTACCGGACAAACTCTCAATATCTACCCCTTATGTCCTCTGTGTTTGTAGATTGTGGAGCCCGAATACTTGACAGTCACGGGCCTTGTTGACAAGGCCAGAAGCAGTCGGAGGGAACAAACAGTTGGTGTGGCATGAGGTTTTGGTGCTAATGGAGTGCACCTTTTTGCCAAAGAGAATCTCCAAAGTGTTTAATTGCAGCCTTAGAAGAGTTGGTTACAATCTTCCTTGATAGGCTGCAGTCTGTTCTTGTGCTTGAGTGTAGACACACGGATGGAAATACTGTCGGTATTGACATTCGTCGGCCAACTCAGAAGTGCTTCTTCTTTTCCTTTCGGCTGTTCCCTTTCAGGGGTCGCCACAGCGAATCACGTGCGTCCATCTAACCCTGTCGTCTGCATCCGCTTCACTCATACCAACTAACTTCATGTCCTCCCTTGCTACATCCATAAATCTCCGCTTTGGTCTTCCTCTAGACCTCCTGCCTGGCAGCTCCAACCTATGTATCCATTAAAAGATATATTCACAAGCCATCTCAGAAGTGCATCGCCTGTATGATAAAGGATTGCGCGTCAGCTTGACGAGGTCAGGGGAGGCATGAGGCATTTGGAGAATGTGGGTATTGATCCCACTACTTCTTGCATACAAAGATAGTGCTTTACCATTTAAGCTTATTCCCTTGCAAAGGTACTTGGATATTAAATTCAGAGAGGAGATATTCTAGGTGTTCTTATTAAGCCTTGCGAGGTGACCTAGAAATCCTGTAGGTCTGTCTTTGCTGATCAAAGTCGCGTCGCCCTTCCTTGCTTAATTGACGAGGTGGCCGAGTGGTTAAGGCGATGGACTGCTAATCCATTGTGCTCTGCATGCGTGGGTTCGAATCCCATCCTCGTCGCATGTCAGATTAAAGTGTTTTTAGACAAACACAGATAAAACCTTCTGCGGGATATAACATCCAATGGTAAACCAAATACTGTTTTGTGCAGAGAACTCGAGTGTGACAGTTGATGCAGAAATCAGACTGTTGACATGTGAGTGCAGGTGATTAAGCCCACTGGACAAGCAGCTTTGGAAGAGCTTCCTTGATAGGCTGCAGATAGGCTGTATAATAAGGTGTGTATTCCAAGCTGCTCTGCCCACCGGGGCTACAAAACATTTGGTTCAGGTGTCACATTAATGTCGTCTAGTGAACAGGAAACCACAGATACAAGGCCTGTAGAGACACATGCAGGCAGAGTCCCCCACAAAACTGCTACTCACTCGATATGTTCTCTTTTCCAACCATCCTCTGTTAACCCTAAATATGGTAGTGTGTAAAAGTTCCAGGAAATCAGCA
The DNA here is from genome assembly GCF_033026475.1 of Channa argus. Classification (NCBI taxonomy): domain Eukaryota; kingdom Metazoa; phylum Chordata; class Actinopteri; order Anabantiformes; family Channidae; genus Channa; species Channa argus. The sequence goes on along the minus strand of NW_027125256.1, from coordinate 39,995 downwards.
ATTTCTGAAATGGCTGTTCGCCCCCACTGATACTCGGTTGGAACTTCAGCAGAACGTTTTGACTGTGTGTACAAGCCTAAATGCATTGACTGGCTGCCATGTGTTTAGCTGATCAGACGGCAAACTGGTCGCCTTTTTAGCTGTACTGCTGACAGGCAATTTCCCATTCTAGTTGATTGTGATCTGCACATGTGGGATATGGAGGCTGAAAATTTTTAACAGTTTCATCCATTTATAGGAAAAAGGAAATCAAAGGATTGTGGAGAATGTTGGCATCGATCCCACTACCTCTTGCATGCTAAGCAAGCGCTCTACCATTTGAGCTAATTCCCCTGCAAGCTTTTTTTCCTCCGTGTTCACAGGGCAGAATTTGCAAACGTACCGGACAAACTCTCAATATCTACCCCTTATGTCCTCTGTGTTTGTAGATTGTGGAGCCCGAATACTTGACAGTCACGGGCCTTGTTGACAAGGCCAGAAGCAGTCGGAGGGAACAAACAGTTGGTGTGGCATGAGGTTTTGGTGCTAATGGAGTGCACCTTTTGGCCAAAGAGAATCTCCAAAGTGTTTAATTGCAGCCTTAGAAGAGTTGGCTACAATCTTCCTTGATAGGCCGCAGTCTGTTCTTGTGCTTGAGTGTAGACACACGGATGGAAATACTGTCAGGATTGACATTCGTCGGCCATCTCAGAAGTGCTTCTTCTTTTCCTTTCGGCTGTTCCCTTTCAGGGGTCGCCACAGCGAATCACGTGCGTCCATCTAACCCTGTCGTCTGCATCCGCTTCACTCATACCAACTAACTTCATGTCCTCCCTTGCTACATCCATAAATCTCCGCTTTGGTCTTCCTCTAGACCTCCTGCCTGGCAGCTCCAACCTATGTATCCATTAAAAGATATATTCACAAGCCATCTCAGAAGTGCATCGCCTGTATGATAAAGGATTGCGCGTCAGCTTGACGAGGTCAGGGGAGGCATGAGGCATTTGGAGAATGTGGGTATTGATCCCACTACTTCTTGCATACAAAGATAGTGCTTTACCATTTAAGCTTATTCCCTTGCAAAGGTACTTGGATATTAAATTCAGAGAGGAGATATTCTACGTGTTCTCATTAAACCCTGCGAGGTGACCTAGAAATCCTGTAGGTCTGTCTTTGCTGATCAAAGTCTCGTCGCCCTTCCTTGCTTAATTGACGAGGTGGCCGAGTGGTTAAGGCGATGGACTGCTAATCCATTGTGCTCTGCACGCGTATGTTCGAATCCCATCCTCGTCGCATGTCAGATTAAAGTGTTTTGAGACAAACACAGATAAAACCTTCTGCTGGACTTACAACATCCAATGGTAAACCAAATACTGTTTTGTGCAGAGAACTCGAGTGTGACAGTTGATGCAGAAATCAGACTGTTGACATGTGAGTGCAGGTGATTAAGCCCACTGGACAAGCAGCTTTGGAAGAGCTTCCTTGATAGGCTGCAGATAGGCTGTATAATAAGGTGTGTATTCCATGCTGCTCTGCCCACCGGGGCTACAAAACATTTGGTTCAGGTGTCACATTAATGTCGTCTAGTGAACAGGACACCACAGATACAAGGCCTGTGGAGACACATGCAGGCAGAGTCCCCCACAAAACTGCTACTCACTGGATATGTTCTCTTTTCCAACCATCCTCTGTTAACCCTAAATATGGTAGTGTGTAAAAGTTCCAGGAAATCAGCAATTTCTGAAATGGCTGTTCGCCCCCACTGATACTCGGTTGGAACTTCAGCAGAACGTTTTGACTGTGTGTACAAGCTTAAATGCATTGACTGGCTGCCATGTGTTTAGCTGATCAGACGGCAAACTGGTCGCCTTTTTAGCTGTACTCCTGACAGGCAATTTCCCATTCTAAATGATTGTGATCTGCACATGTGGGATACGGAGGCTGAAACTTTTTAACAGTTTCATCCATTTATGGGAAAAAGGAAATCAAAGGATTGTGGAGAATGTGGGCATCGATCCCACTACCTCTTGCATGCTAAGCTAGCGCTCTACCTTTTGATATAATTCCGCTGCAAGCTTTTGTTCCTCCCTGTGTTCACAGGGCAGAATTTGCAAACGTACCGGACAAACTCTCAATATCCACCCCTTATGTCCTCTGTGTTTGTAGATTGTGGAGCCCGAATACTTGACAGTCACGGGCCTTGTTGACAAGGCCAGAAGCAGTCGGAGGGAACAAACAGTTGGTGTGGCATGAGGTTTTGGTGCTAATGGAGTGCACCTTTTTGCCAAAGAGAATCTCCAAAGTGTTTAATTGCAGCCTTAGAAGAGTTGGTTACAATCTTCCTTGATAGGCTGCAGTCTGTTCTTGTGCTTGAGTGTAGACACACGGATGGAAATACTGTCGGTATTGACATTCGTCGGCCATCTCAGAAGTGCTTCTTCTTTTCCTTTCGGCTGTTCCCTTTCAGGGGTCGCCACAGCGAATCACGTGCGTCCATCTAACCCTGTCGTCTGCATCCGCTTCACTCATACCAACTAACTTCATGTCCTCCCTTGCTACATCCATAAATCTCCGCTTTGGTCTTCCTCTAGACCTCCTGCCTGGCAGCTCCAACCTATGTATCCATTAAAAGATATATTCACAAGCCATCTCAGAAGTGCATCGCCTGTATGATAAAGGATTGCGCGTCAGCTTGACGAGGTCAGGGGAGGCATGAGGCATTTGGAGAATGTGGGTATTGATCCCACTACTTCTTGCATACAAAGATAGTGCTTTACCATTTAAGTTTATTCCCTTGCAAAGGTACTTGGATATTAAATTCAGAGAGGAGATATTCTAGGTGTTCTTATTAAGCCTTGCGAGGTGACCTAGAAATCCTGTAGGTCTGTCTTTGCTGATCAAAGTCGCGTCGCCCTTCCTTGCTTGATTGACGAGGTGGCCGAGTGGTTAAGGCGATGGACTGCTAATCCATTGTGCTCTGCACGCGTGGGTTCGAATCCCATTCTCGTCGCATGTCAGATTAAAGTGTTTTTAGACAAACACAGATAAAACCTTCTGCTGGACTTACAACATCCAATGGTAAACCAAATACTGTTTTGTGCAGAGAACTCGAGTGTGACAGTTGATGCAGAAATCAGACTGTTGACATGTGAGTGCAGGTGATTAAGCCCACTGGACAAGCAGCTTTGGAAGAGCTTCCTTGATAGGCTGCAGATAGGCTGTATAATAAGGTGTGTATTCCAAGCTGCTCTGCCCACCGGGGCTACAAAACATTTGGTTCAGGTGTCACATTAATGTCGTCTAGTGAACAGGAAACCACAGATACAAGGCCTGTAGAGACACATGCAGGCAGAGTCCCCCACAAAACTGCTACTCACTGGATATGTTCTCTTTTCCAACCATTCTCTGTTAACCCTAAATATGGTAGTGTGTAAAAGTTCCAGGAAATCAGCAATTTCTGAAATGGCTGTTCGCCCCCACTGATACTCGGTTGGAACTTCAGCAGAACGTTTTGACTGTGTGTATAACACGCGTGGGTTCGAATCCCATCCTCGTCGCATGTCAGATTAAAGTGTTTTTAGACAAACACAGATAAAACCTTCTGCTGGACTTACAACATCCAATGGTAAACCAAATACTGTTTTGTGCAGAGAACTCGAGTGTGACAGTTGATGCAGAAATCAGACTGTTGACATGTGAGTGCAGGTGATTAAGCTCACTGGACAAGCAGCTTTGGAAGAGCTTCCTTGATAGGCTGCAGATAGGCTGTATAATAAGGTGTGTATTCCATGCTGCTCTGCCCACCGGGGCTACAAAACATTTGGTTCAGGTGTCACATTAATGTCGTCTAGTGAACAGGACACCACAGATACAAGGCCTGTAGAGACACATGCAGGCAGAGTCCCCCACAAAACTGCTACTCACTGGATATGTTCTCTTTTCCAACCATTCTCTGTTAACCCTAAATATGGTAGTGTGTAAAAGTTCCAGGAAATCAGCAATTTCTGAAATGGCTGATCGCCCCCACTGATACTCGGTTGGAACTTCAGCAGAACGTTTTGACTGTGTGTACAAGCCTAAATGCATTGACTGGCTGCCATGTGTTTAGCTGATCAGACGGCAAACTGGTCGCCTTTTTAGCTGTACTGCTGACAGGCACTTTCCCATTCTAATTGATTGTGATCTGCACATGTGGGATATGGAGGCTGAAACTTTTTAACAGTTTCATCCATTTATGGGAAAAAGGAAATCAAACGATTGTGGAGAATGTGGGCATCGATCCCACTACCTCTTGCATGCTAAGCAAGCGCTCTACCATTTGAGCTAATTCCCCTGCAAGCTTTTTTTCCTCCCTGTGTTCACAGCGTACCGGACAAACTCTCAATATCCACCCCTTATGTCCTCTGTGTTTGTAGATTGTGGAGCCCGAATACTTGACAGTCACGGGCCTTGTTGACAAGGCCAGAAGCAGTCGGAGGGAACAAACAGTTGGTGTGGCATGAGGTTTTGGTGCTAATGGAGTGCACCTTTTTGCCAAAGAGAATCTCCAAAGTGTTTAATTGCAGCCTTAGAAGAGTTGGCTACAATCTTCCTTGATAGGCCGCAGTCTGTTCTTGTGCTTGAGTGTAGACACACGGATGGAAATACTGTCAGGATTGACATTCGTCGGCCATCTCAGAAGTGCTTCTTCTTTTCCTTTCGGCTGTTCCCTTTCAGGGGTCGCCACAGCGAATCATGTGCCTCCATCTAACCCTGTCCTCTGCATCCTCTTCACTCATACCAACTAACTTCATGTCCTCCCTTACTACATCCATAAATCTCCGCTTTGGTCTTCCTCTAGACCTCCTGCCTTGCAGCTCCAACCTATGTATCCATCTAAAGATATATTCACAAGCCATCTAAGAAGTGCATCGCCTGTATGATAAAGGATTGCGCGTCACCTTGACGAGGTCAGGGGAGGCATGAGGCATTTGGAGAATGTGGGTATTGATCCCAGTACTTCTTGCATACAAAGCTAGTGATTTACCATTTAAGCTAATTCCCTTGCAAAGGTACTTGGATATTAAATTCAGAGAGGAGATATTCTAGGTGTTCTTATTAAACCCTGCGAGGTGACCTAGCAATCCTGTAGGTCTGTCTTTGCTGATCTAAGTCTCGTCGCCCTTCCTTGCTTAATTGACGAGGTGGCCGAGTGGTTAAGGCGATGGACTGCTAATCTATTGTGCTCTGCACGCGTGGGTTTGAATCCCATCCTCGTCGCATGTCAGATTAAAGTGTTTTTAGACAAACACAGATAAAACCTTCTGCTGGACTTACAACATCCAATGGTAAACCAAATACTGTTTTGTGCAGAGAACTCGAGTGTGACAGTTGATGCAGAAATCAGACTGTTGACATGTGAGTGCAGGTGATTAAGCTCACTGGACAAGCAGCTTTGGAAGAGCTTCCTTGATAGGCTGCAGATAGGCTGTATAATAAGGTGTGTATTCCATGCTGCTCTGCCCACCGGGGCTACAAAACATTTGGTTCAGGTGTCACATTAATGTCGTCTAGTGAACAGGACACCACAGATACAAGGCCTGTAGAGACACATGCAGGCAGAGTCCCCCACAAAACTGCTACTCACTGGATATGTTCTCTTTTCCAACCATTCTCTGTTAACCCTAAATATGGTAGTGTGTAAAAGTTCCAGGAAATCAGCAATTTCTGAAATGGCTGATCGCCCCCACTGATACTCGGTTGGAACTTCAGCAGAACGTTTTGACTGTGTGTACAAGCCTAAATGCATTGACTGGCTGCCATGTGTTTAGCTGATCAGACGGCAAACTGGTCGCCTTTTTAGCTGTACTGCTGACAGGCAATTTCCCATTCTAATTGATTGTGATCTGCACATGTGGGATATGGAGGCTGAAACTTTTTAACAGTTTCATCCATTTATGGGAAAAAGGAAATCAAAGGATTGTGGAGAATGTGGGCATCGATCCCACTACCTCTTGCATGCTAAGCAAGCGCTCTACCATTTGAGCTAATTCCCCTGCAAGCTTTTTTTCCTCCCTGTGTTCACAGCGTACCGGACAAACTCTCAATATCCACCCCTTATGTCCTCTGTGTTTGTAGATTGTGGAGCCCGAATACTTGACAGTCACGGGCCTTGTTGACAAGGCCAGAAGCAGTCGGAGGGAACAAACAGTTGGTGTGGCATGAGGTTTTGGTGCTAATGGAGTGCACCTTTTTGCCAAAGAGAATCTCCAAAGTGTTTAATTGCAGCCTTAGAAGAGTTGGCTACAATCTTCCTTGATAGGCCGCAGTCTGTTCTTGTGCTTGAGTGTAGACACACGGATGGAAATACTGTCAGGATTGACATTCGTCGGCCATCTCAGAAGTGCTTCTTCTTTTCCTTTCGGCTGTTCCCTTTCAGGGGTCGCCACAGCGAATCATGTGCCTCCATCTAACCCTGTCCTCTGCATCCTCTTCACTCATACCAACTAACTTCATGTCCTCCCTTACTACATCCATAAATCTCCGCTTTGGTCTTCCTCTAGACCTCCTGCCTGGCAGCTCCAACCTATGTATCCATCTAAAGATATATTCACAAGCCATCTCAGATGTGCATCACCTGTATGATAAAGGATTGTGCGTCACCTTGACGAGGTCAGGGGAGGCATGAGGCATTTGGAGAATGTTGGTATTGATCCCACTACGTCTTGCATACAAAGCTAGTGCTTTTCCATTTAAGCTAATTCCCTTGCAAAGGTACTTGGATATTAAATTCAGAGAGGAGATATTTACGTGTTCTTAATAAACCCTGCGAGGTGACCTAGAAATCCTGTAGGTCTGTCTTTGCTGATCTAAGTCTCGTCGCCCTTCCTTGCTTAATTGACGAGGTGGCCGAGTGGTTAAGGCGATGGACTGCTAATCTATTGTGCTCTGCACGCGTGGGTTTGAATCCCATCCTCGTCGCATGTCAGATTAAAGTGTTTTTAGACAAACACAGATAAAACCTTCTGCTGGACTTACAACATCCAATGGTAAACCAAATACTGTTTTGTGCAGAGAACTCGAGTGTGACAGTTGATGCAGAAATCAGACTGTTGACATGTGAGTGCAGGTGATTAAGCTCACTGGACAAGCAGCTTTGGAAGAGCTTCCTTGATAGGCTGCAGATAGGCTGTATAATAAGGTGTGTATTCCATGCTGCTCTGCCCACCGGGGCTACAAAACATTTGGTTCAGGTGTCACATTAATGTCGTCTAGTGAACAGGACACCACAGATACAAGGCCTGTAGAGACACATGCAGGCAGAGTCCCCCACAAAACTGCTACTCACTGGATATGTTCTCTTTTCCAACCATTCTCTGTTAACCCTAAATATGGTAGTGTGTAAAAGTTCCAGGAAATCAGCAATTTCTGAAATGGCTGATCGCCCCCACTGATACTCGGTTGGAACTTCAGCAGAACGTTTTGACTGTGTGTACAAGCCTAAATGCATTGACTGGCTGCCATGTGTTTAGCTGATCAGACGGCAAACTGGTCGCCTTTTTAGCTGTACTGCTGACAGGCAATTTCCCATTCTAATTGATTGTGATCTGCACATGGGGGATATGGAGGCTGAAACTTTTTAACAGTTTCATCCATTTATGGGAAAAAGGAAATCAAAGGATTGTGGAGAATGTGGGCATCGATCCCACTACCTCTTGCATGCTAAGCAAGCGCTCTACCATTTGAGCTAATTCCCCTGCAAGCTTTTTTTCCTCCCTGTGTTCACAGCGTACCGGACAAACTCTCAATATCCACCCCTTATGTCCTCTGTGTTTGTAGATTGTGGAGCCCGAATACTTGACAGTCACGGGCCTTGTTGACAAGGCCAGAAGCAGTCGGAGGGAACAAACAGTTGGTGTGGCATGAGGTTTTGGTGCTAATGGAGTGCACCTTTTTGCCAAAGAGAATCTCCAAAGTGTTTAATTGCAGCCTTAGAAGAGTTGGCTACAATCTTCCTTGATAGGCTGCAGTCTGTTCTTGTGCTTGAGTGTAGACACACGGATGGAAATACTGTCAGGATTGACATTCGTCGGCCATCTCAGAAGTGCTTCTTCTTTTCCTTTCGGCTGTTCCCTTTCAGGGGTCGCCACAGCGAATCATGTGCGTCCATCTAACCCTGTCCTCTGCATCCTCTTCACTCATACCAACTAACTTCATGTCCTCCCTTACTACATCCATAAATCTCCGCTTTGGTCTTCCTCTAGACCTCCTGCCTGGCAGCTCCAACCTATGTATCCATCTAAAGATATATTCACAAGCCATCTCAGATGTGCATCACCTGTATGATAAAGGATTGTGCGTCACCTTGACGAGGTCAGGGGAGGCATGAGGCATTTGGAGAATGTTGGTATTGATCCCACTACGTCTTGCATACAAAGCTAGTGCTTTTCCATTTAAGCTAATTCCCTTGCAAAGGTACTTGGATATTAAATTCAGAGAGGAGATATTTACGTGTTCTTAATAAACCCTGCGAGGTGACCTAGAAATCCTGTAGGTCTGTCTTTGCTGATCAAAGTCTCGTAGCCCTTTCTTGCTTAATTGACGAGGTGGCCGAGTGGTAAAGGCGATGGACTGCTAATCCATTGTGCTCTGCACGCGTGGGTTCGAATCCCATCCTCGTCGCATGTCAGATTAAAGTGTTTTTAGACAAACACAGATAAAACCTTCTGCTGGACTTACAACATCCAATGGTAAACCAAATACTGTTTTGTGCAGAGAACTCGAGTGTGACAGTTGATGCAGAAATCAGACTGTTGACATGTGAGTGCAGGTGATTAAGCTCACTGGACAAGCAGCTTTGGAAGAGCTTCCTTGATAGGCTGCAGATAGGCTGTATAATAAGGTGTGTATTCCATGCTGCTCTGCCCACCGGGGCTACAAAACATTTGGTTCAGGTGTCACATTAATGTCGTCTAGTGAACAGGACACCACAGATACAAGGCCTGTAGAGACACATGCAGGCAGAGTCCCCCACAAAACTGCTACTCACTGGATATGTTCTCTTTTCCAACCATTCTCTGTTAACCCTAAATATGGTAGTGTGTAAAAGTTCCAGGAAATCAGCAATTTCTGAAATGGCTGATCGCCCCCACTGATACTCGGTTGGAACTTCAGCAGAACGTTTTGACTGTGTGTACAAGCCTAAATGCATTGACTGGCTGCCATGTGTTTAGCTGATCAGACGGCAAACTGGTCGCCTTTTTAGCTGTACTGCTGACAGGCAATTTCCCATTCTAATTGATTGTGATCTGCACATGTGGAATAAGGAGGCTGAAACTTTTTAACAGTTTCATCCATTTATGGGAAAAAGGAAATCAAACGATTGTGGAGAATGTGGCCATCGATCCCACTACCTCTTGCATGCTAAGCAAGCACTCTACCATTTGAGCTAATTCCCCTGCAAGCTTTTTTTCCTCCCTGTGTTCACAGCGTACCGGACAAACTCTCAATATCCACCCCTTATGTCCTCTGTGTTTGTAGATTGTGGAGCCCGAATACTTGACAGTCACGGGCCTTGTTGACAAGGCCAGAAGCAGTCGGAGGGAACAAACAGTTGGTGTGGCATGAGGTTTTGGTGCTAATGGAGTGCACCTTTTTGCCAAAGAGAATCTCCAAAGTGTTTAATTGCAGCCTTAGAAGAGTTGGCTACAATCTTCCTTGATAGGCCGCAGTCTGTTCTTGTGCTTGAGTGTAGACACACGGATGGAAATGCTGTCAGGATTGACATTCGTCGGCCATCTCAGAAGTGCTTCTTCTTTTCCTTTCGGCTGTTCCCTTTCAGGGGTCGCCACAGCGAATCATGTGCCTCCATCTAACCCTGTCCTCTGCATCCTCTTCACTCATACCAACTAACTTCATGTCCTCCCTTACTACATCCATAAATCTCCGCTTTGGTCTTCCTCTAGACCTCCTGCCTTGCAGCTCCAACCTATGTATCCATCTAAAGATATATTCACAAGCCATCTCAGAAGTGCATCGCCTGTATGATAAAGGATTGCGCGTCACCTTGACGAGGTCAGGGGAGGCATGAGGCATTTGGAGAATGTGGGTATTGATCCCACTACTTCTTGCATACAAAGCTAGTGCTTTACCATTTAAGCTAATTCCCTTGCAAAGGTACTTGGATATTAAATTCAGAGAGGAGATATTCTAGGTGTTCTTATTAAACCCTGCGAGGTGACCTAGAAATCCTGTAGGTCTGTCTTTGCTGATCAAAGTCTCGTAGCCCTTTCTTGCTTAATTGACGAGGTGGCCGAGTGGTAAAGGCGATGGACTGCTAATCCATTGTGCTCTGCACGCGTGGGTTGGAATCCCATCCTCGTCGCATGTCAGATTAAAGTGTTTTTAGACAAACACAGATAAAACCTTCTGCTGGACTTACAACATCCAATGGTAAACCAAATACTGTTTTGTGCAGAGAACTCGAGTGTGACAGTTGATGCAGAAATCAGACTGTTGACATGTGAGTGCAGGTGATTAAGCTCACTGGACAAGCAGCTTTGGAAGAGCTTCCTTGATAGGCTGCAGATAGGCTGTATAATAAGGTGTGTATTCCATGCTGCTCTGCCCACCGGGGCTACAAAACATTTGGTTCAGGTGTCACATTAATGTCGTCTAGTGAACAGGACACCACAGATACAAGGCCTGTAGAGACACATGCAGGCAGAGTCCCCCACAAAACTGCTACTCACTGGATATGTTCTCTTTTCCAACCATTCTCTGTTAACCCTAAATATGGTAGTGTGTAAAAGTTCCAGGAAATCAGCAATTTCTGAAATGGCTGATCGCCCCCACTGATACTCGGTTGGAACTTCAGCAGAACGTTTTGACTGTGTGTACAAGCCTAAATGCATTGACTGGCTGCCATGTGTTTAGCTGATCAGACGGCAAACTGGTCGCCTTTTTAGCTGTACTGCTGACAGGCAATTTCCCATTCTAATTGATTGTGATCTGCACATGTGGAATAAGGAGGCTGAAACTTTTTAACAGTTTCATCCATTTATGGGAAAAAGGAAATCAAACGATTGTGGAGAATGTGGGCATCGATCCCACTACCTTTTGCATGCTAAGCAAGCGCTCTACCATTTGAGCTAATTCCCCTGCAAGCTTTTTTTCCTCCCTGTGTTCACAGCGTACCGGACAAACTCTCAATATCCACCCCTTATGTCCTCTGTGTTTGTAGATTGTGGAGCCCGAATACTTGACAGTCACGGGCCTTGTTGACAAGGCCAGAAGCAGTCGGAGGGAACAAACAGTTGGTGTGGCATGAGGTTTTGGTGCTAATGGAGTGCACCTTTTTGCCAAAGAGAATCTCCAAAGTGTTTAATTGCAGCCTTAGAAGAGTTGGCTACAATCTTCCTTGATAGGCCGCAGTCTGTTCTTGTGCTTGAGTGTAGACACACGGATGGAAATACTGTCAGGATTGACATTCGTCGGCCATCTCAGAAGTGCTTCTTCTTTTCCTTTCGGCTGTTCCCTTTCAGGGGTCGCCACAGCGAATCATGTGCCTCCATCTAACCCTGTCCTCTGCATCCTCTTCACTCATACCAACTAACTTCATGTCCTCCCTTACTACATCCATAAATCTCCGCTTTGGTCTTCCTCTAGACCTCCTGCCTTGCAGCTCCAACCTATGTATCCATCTAAAGATATATTCACAAGCCATCTAAGAAGTGCATCGCCTGTATGATAAAGGATTGCGCGTCACCTTGACGAGGTCAGGGGAGGCATGAGGCATTTGGAGAATGTGGGTATTGATCCCAGTACTTCTTGCATACAAAGCTAGTGATTTACCATTTAAGCTAATTCCCTTGCAAAGGTACTTGGATATTAAATTCAGAGAGGAGATATTCTAGGTGTTCTTATTAAACCCTGCGAGGTGACCTAGCAATCCTGTAGGTCTGTCTTTGCTGATCTAAGTCTCGTCGCCCTTCCTTGCTTAATTGACGAGGTGGCCGAGTGGTTAAGGCGATGGACTGCTAATCTATTGTGCTCTGCACGCGTGGGTTTGAATCCCATCCTCGTCGCATGTCAGATTAAAGTGTTTTTAGACAAACACAGATAAAACCTTCTGCTGGACTTACAACATCCAATGGTAAACCAAATACTGTTTTGTGCAGAGAACTCGAGTGTGACAGTTGATGCAGAAATCAGACTGTTGACATGTGAGTGCAGGTGATTAAGCTCACTGGACAAGCAGCTTTGGAAGAGCTTCCTTGATAGGCTGCAGATAGGCTGTATAATAAGGTGTGTATTCCATGCTGCTCTGCCCACCGGGGCTACAAAACATTTGGTTCAGGTGTCACATTAATGTCGTCTAGTGAACAGGACACCACAGATACAAGGCCTGTAGAGACACATGCAGGCAGAGTCCCCCACAAAACTGCTACTCACTGGATATGTTCTCTTTTCCAACCATTCTCTGTTAACCCTAAATATGGTAGTGTGTAAAAGTTCCAGGAAATCAGCAATTTCTGAAATGGCTGATCGCCCCCACTGATACTCGGTTGGAACTTCAGCAGAACTAAATGCATTGACTGGCTGCCATGTGTTTAGCTGATGAGACGGCAAACTGGTCGCCTTTTTAGCTGTACTGCTGACAGGCACTTTCCCATTCTAATTGATTGTGATCTGCACATGTGGGATATGGAGGCTGAAACTTTTTAACAGTTTCATCCATTTATGGGAAAAAGGAAATCAAACGATTGTGGAGAATGTGGGCATCGATCCCACTACCTCTTGCATGCTAAGCAAGCGCTCTACCATTTGAGCTAATTCCCCTGCAAGCTTTTTTTCCTCCCTGTGTTCACAGCGTACCGGACAAACTCTCAATATCCACCCCTTATGTCCTCTGTGTTTGTAGATTGTGGAGCCCGAATACTTGACAGTCACGGGCCTTGTTGACAAGGCCAGAAGCAGTCGGAGGGAACAAACAGTTGGTGTGGCATGAGGTTTTGGTGCTAATGGAGTGCACCTTTTTGCCAAAGAGAATCTCCAAAGTGTTTAATTGCAGCCTTAGAAGAGTTGGCTACAATCTTCCTTGATAGGCCGCAGTCTGTTCTTGTGCTTGAGTGTAGACACACGGATGGAAATACTGTCAGGATTGACATTCGTCGGCCATCTCAGAAGTGCTTCTTCTTTTCCTTTCGGCTGTTCCCTTTCAGGGGTCGCCACAGCGAATCATGTGCCTCCATCTAACCCTGTCCTCTGCATCCTCTTCACTCATACCAACTAACTTCATGTCCTCCCTTACTACATCCATAAATCTCCGCTTTGGTCTTCCTCTAGACCTCCTGCCTTGCAGCTCCAACCTATGTATCCATCTAAAGATATATTCACAAGCCATCTAAGAAGTGCATCGCCTGTATGATAAAGGATTGCGCGTCACCTTGACGAGGTCAGGGGAGGCATGAGGCATTTGGAGAATGTGGGTATTGATCCCAGTACTTCTTGCATACAAAGCTAGTGATTTACCATTTAAGCTAATTCCCTTGCAAAGGTACTTGGATATTAAATTCAGAGAGGAGATATTCTAGGTGTTCTTATTAAACCCTGCGAGGTGACCTAGCAATCCTGTAGGTCTGTCTTTGCTGATCTAAGTCTCGTCGCCCTTCCTTGCTTAATTGACGAGGTGGCCGAGTGGTTAAGGCGATGGACTGCTAATCTATTGTGCTCTGCACGCGTGGGTTTGAATCCCATCCTCGTCGCATGTCAGATTAAAGTGTTTTTAGACAAACACAGATAAAACCTTCTGCTGGACTTACAACATCCAATGGTAAACCAAATACTGTTTTGTGCAGAGAACTCGAGTGTGACAGTTGATGCAGAAATCAGACTGTTGACATGTGAGTGCAGGTGATTAAGCTCACTGGACAAGCAGCTTTGGAAGAGCTTCCTTGATAGGCTGCAGATAGGCTGTATAATAAGGTGTGTATTCCATGCTGCTCTGCCCACCGGGGCTACAAAACATTTGGTTCAGGTGTCACATTAATGTCGTCTAGTGAACAGGACACCACAGATACAAGGCCTGTAGAGACACATGCAGGCAGAGTCCCCCACAAAACTGCTACTCACTGGATATGTTCTCTTTTCCAACCATTCTCTGTTAACCCTAAATATGGTAGTGTGTAAAAGTTCCAGGAAATCAGCAATTTCTGAAATGGCTGATCGCCCCCACTGATACTCGGTTGGAACTTCAGCAGAACGTTTTGACTGTGTGTACAAGCCTAAATGCATTGACTGGCTGCCATGTGTTTAGCTGATCAGACGGCAAACTGGTCGCCTTTTTAGCTGTACTGCTGACAGGCAATTTCCCATTCTAATTGATTGTGATCTGCACATGTGGGATATGGAGGCTGAAACTTTTTAACAGTTTCATCCATTTATGGGAAAAAGGAAATCAAAGGATTGTGGAGAATGTGGGCATCGATCCCACTACCTCTTGCATGCTAAGCAAGCGCTCTACCATTTGAGCTAATTCCCCTGCAAGCTTTTTTTCCTCCCTGTGTTCACAGCGTACCGGACAAACTCTCAATATCCACCCCTTATGTCCTCTGTGTTTGTAGATTGTGGAGCCCGAATACTTGACAGTCACGGGCCTTGTTGACAAGGCCAGAAGCAGTCGGAGGGAACAAACAGTTGGTGTGGCATGAGGTTTTGGTGCTAATGGAGTGCACCTTTTTGCCAAAGAGAATCTCCAAAGTGTTTAATTGCAGCCTTAGAAGAGTTGGCTACAATCTTCCTTGATAGGCCGCAGTCTGTTCTTGTGCTTGAGTGTAGACACACGGATGGAAATACTGTCAGGATTGACATTCGTCGGCCATCTCAGAAGTGCTTCTTCTTTTCCTTTCGGCTGTTCCCTTTCAGGGGTCGCCACAGCGAATCATGTGCCTCCATCTAACCCTGTCCTCTGCATCCTCTTCACTCATACCAACTAACTTCATGTCCTCCCTTACTACATCCATAAATCTCCGCTTTGGTCTTCCTCTAGACCTCCTGCCTGGCAGCTCCAACCTATGTATCCATCTAAAGATATATTCACAAGCCATCTCAGATGTGCATCACCTGTATGATAAAGGATTGTGCGTCACCTTGACGAGGTCAGGGGAGGCATGAGGCATTTGGAGAATGTTGGTATTGATCCCACTACGTCTTGCATACAAAGCTAGTGCTTTTCCATTTAAGCTAATTCCCTTGCAAAGGTACTTGGATATTAAATTCAGAGAGGAGATATTTACGTGTTCTTAATAAACCCTGCGAGGTGACCTAGAAATCCTGTAGGTCTGTCTTTGCTGATCTAAGTCTCGTCGCCCTTCCTTGCTTAATTGACGAGGTGGCCGAGTGGTTAAGGCGATGGACTGCTAATCTATTGTGCTCTGCACGCGTGGGTTTGAATCCCATCCTCGTCGCATGTCAGATTAAAGTGTTTTTAGACAAACACAGATAAAACCTTCTGCTGGACTTACAACATCCAATGGTAAACCAAATACTGTTTTGTGCAGAGAACTCGAGTGTGACAGTTGATGCAGAAATCAGACTGTTGACATGTGAGTGCAGGTGATTAAGCTCACTGGACAAGCAGCTTTGGAAGAGCTTCCTTGATAGGCTGCAGATAGGCTGTATAATAAGGTGTGTATTCCATGCTGCTCTGCCCACCGGGGCTACAAAACATTTGGTTCAGGTGTCACATTAATGTCGTCTAGTGAACAGGACACCACAGATACAAGGCCTGTAGAGACACATGCAGGCAGAGTCCCCCACAAAACTGCTACTCACTGGATATGTTCTCTTTTCCAACCATTCTCTGTTAACCCTAAATATGGTAGTGTGTAAAAGTTCCAGGAAATCAGCAATTTCTGAAATGGCTGATCGCCCCCACTGATACTCGGTTGGAACTTCAGCAGAACGTTTTGACTGTGTGTACAAGCCTAAATGCATTGACTGGCTGCCATGTGTTTAGCTGATCAGACGGCAAACTGGTCGCCTTTTTAGCTGTACTGCTGACAGGCAATTTCCCATTCTAATTGATTGTGATCTGCACATGTGGGATATGGAGGCTGAAACTTTTTAACAGTTTCATCCATTTATGGGAAAAAGGAAATCAAAGGATTGTGGAGAATGTGGGCATCGATCCCACTACCTCTTGCATGCTAAGCAAGCGCTCTACCATTTGAGCTAATTCCCCTGCAAGCTTTTTTTCCTCCCTGTGTTCACAGCGTACCGGACAAACTCTCAATATCCACCCCTTATGTCCTCTGTGTTTGTAGATTGTGGAGCCCGAATACTTGACAGTCACGGGCCTTGTTGACAAGGCCAGAAGCAGTCGGAGGGAACAAACAGTTGGTGTGGCATGAGGTTTTGGTGCTAATGGAGTGCACCTTTTTGCCAAAGAGAATCTCCAAAGTGTTTAATTGCAGCCTTAGAAGAGTTGGCTACAATCTTCCTTGATAGGCTGCAGTCTGTTCTTGTGCTTGAGTGTAGACACACGGATGGAAATACTGTCAGGATTGACATTCGTCGGCCATCTCAGAAGTGCTTCTTCTTTTCCTTTCGGCTGTTCCCTTTCAGGGGTCGCCACAGCGAATCATGTGCGTCCATCTAACCCTGTCCTCTGCATCCTCTTCACTCATACCAACTAACTTCATGTCCTCCCTTACTACATCCATAAATCTCCGCTTTGGTCTTCCTCTAGACCTCCTGCCTGGCAGCTCCAACCTATGTATCCATCTAAAGATATATTCACAAGCCATCTCAGATGTGCATCACCTGTATGATAAAGGATTGTGCGTCACCTTGACGAGGTCAGGGGAGGCATGAGGCATTTGGAGAATGTTGGTATTGATCCCACTACGTCTTGCATACAAAGCTAGTGCTTTTCCATTTAAGCTAATTCCCTTGCAAAGGTACTTGGATATTAAATTCAGAGAGGAGATATTTACGTGTTCTTAATAAACCCTGCGAGGTGACCTAGAAATCCTGTAGGTCTGTCTTTGCTGATCAAAGTCTCGTAGCCCTTTCTTGCTTAATTGACGAGGTGGCCGAGTGGTAAAGGCGATGGACTGCTAATCCATTGTGCTCTGCACGCGTGGGTTCGAATCCCATCCTCGTCGCATGTCAGATTAAAGTGTTTTTAGACAAACACAGATAAAACCTTCTGCTGGACTTACAACATCCAATGGTAAACCAAATACTGTTTTGTGCAGAGAACTCGAGTGTGACAGTTGATGCAGAAATCAGACTGTTGACATGTGAGTGCAGGTGATTAAGCTCACTGGACAAGCAGCTTTGGAAGAGCTTCCTTGATAGGCTGCAGATAGGCTGTATAATAAGGTGTGTATTCCATGCTGCTCTGCCCACCGGGGCTACAAAACATTTGGTTCAGGTGTCACATTAATGTCGTCTAGTGAACAGGACACCACAGATACAAGGCCTGTAGAGACACATGCAGGCAGAGTCCCCCACAAAACTGCTACTCACTGGATATGTTCTCTTTTCCAACCATTCTCTGTTAACCCTAAATATGGTAGTGTGTAAAAGTTCCAGGAAATCAGCAATTTCTGAAATGGCTGATCGCCCCCACTGATACTCGGTTGGAACTTCAGCAGAACGTTTTGACTGTGTGTACAAGCCTAAATGCATTGACTGGCTGCCATGTGTTTAGCTGATCAGACGGCAAACTGGTCGCCTTTTTAGCTGTACTGCTGACAGGCAATTTCCCATTCTAATTGATTGTGATCTGCACATGTGGAATAAGGAGGCTGAAACTTTTTAACAGTTTCATCCATTTATGGGAAAAAGGAAATCAAACGATTGTGGAGAATGTGGCCATCGATCCCACTACCTCTTGCATGCTAAGCAAGCACTCTACCATTTGAGCTAATTCCCCTGCAAGCTTTTTTTCCTCCCTGTGTTCACAGCGTACCGGACAAACTCTCAATATCCACCCCTTATGTCCTCTGTGTTTGTAGATTGTGGAGCCCGAATACTTGACAGTCACGGGCCTTGTTGACAAGGCCAGAAGCAGTCGGAGGGAACAAACAGTTGGTGTGGCATGAGGTTTTGGTGCTAATGGAGTGCACCTTTTTGCCAAAGAGAATCTCCAAAGTGTTTAATTGCAGCCTTAGAAGAGTTGGCTACAATCTTCCTTGATAGGCCGCAGTCTGTTCTTGTGCTTGAGTGTAGACACACGGATGGAAATGCTGTCAGGATTGACATTCGTCGGCCATCTCAGAAGTGCTTCTTCTTTTCCTTTCGGCTGTTCCCTTTCAGGGGTCGCCACAGCGAATCATGTGCCTCCATCTAACCCTGTCCTCTGCATCCTCTTCACTCATACCAACTAACTTCATGTCCTCCCTTACTACATCCATAAATCTCCGCTTTGGTCTTCCTCTAGACCTCCTGCCTTGCAGCTCCAACCTATGTATCCATCTAAAGATATATTCACAAGCCATCTCAGAAGTGCATCGCCTGTATGATAAAGGATTGCGCGTCACCTTGACGAGGTCAGGGGAGGCATGAGGCATTTGGAGAATGTGGGTATTGATCCCACTACTTCTTGCATACAAAGCTAGTGCTTTACCATTTAAGCTAATTCCCTTGCAAAGGTACTTGGATATTAAATTCAGAGAGGAGATATTCTAGGTGTTCTTATTAAACCCTGCGAGGTGACCTAGAAATCCTGTAGGTCTGTCTTTGCTGATCAAAGTCTCGTCGCCCTTTCTTGCTTAATTGGCGAGGTGGCCGAGTGGTTAAGGCGATGGACTGCTAATCCATTGTGCTCTGCACGCGTGGGTTCGAATCCCATCCTCGTCGCATGTCAGATTAAAGTGTTTTTAGACAAACACAGATAAAACCTTCTGCTGGACTTACAACATCCAATGGTAAACCAAATACTGTTTTGTGCAGAGAACTCGAGTGTGACAGTTGATGCAGAAATCAGACTGTTGACATGTGAGTGCAGGTGATTAAGCTCACTGGACAAGCAGCTTTGGAAGAGCTTCCTTGATAGGCTGCAGATAGGCTGTATAATAAGGTGTGTATTCCATGCTGCTCTGCCCACCGGGGCTACAAAACATTTGGTTCAGGTGTCACATTAATGTCGTCTAGTGAACAGGACACCACAGATACAAGGCCTGTAGAGACACATGCAGGCAGAGTCCCCCACAAAACTGCTACTCACTGGATATGTTCTCTTTTCCAACCATTCTCTGTTAACCCTAAATATGGTAGTGTGTAAAAGTTCCAGGAAATCAGCAATTTCTGAAATGGCTGATCGCCCCCACTGATACTCGGTTGGAACTTCAGCAGAACGTTTTGACTGTGTGTACAAGCCTAAATGCATTGACTGGCTGCCATGTGTTTAGCTGATGAGACGGCAAACTGGTCGCCTTTTTAGCTGTACTGCTGACAGGCACTTTCCCATTCTAATTGATTGTGATCTGCACATGTGGGATATGGAGGCTGAAACTTTTTAACAGTTTCATCCATTTATGGGAAAAAGGAAATCAAACGATTGTGGAGAATGTGGGCATCGATCCCACTACCTCTTGCATGCTAAGCAAGCGCTCTACCATTTGAGCTAATTCCCCTGCAAGCTTTTTTTCCTCCCTGTGTTCACAGCGTACCGGACAAACTCTCAATATCCACCCCTTATGTCCTCTGTGTTTGTAGATTGTGGAGCCCGAATACTTGACAGTCACGGGCCTTGTTGACAAGGCCAGAAGCAGTCGGAGGGAACAAACAGTTGGTGTGGCATGAGGTTTTGGTGCTAATGGAGTGCACCTTTTTGCCAAAGAGAATCTCCAAAGTGTTTAATTGCAGCCTTAGAAGAGTTGGCTACAATCTTCCTTGATAGGCCGCAGCCCTTGCAAAGGTACTTGGATATTAAATTCAGAGAGGAGATATTTACGTGTTCTTAATAAACCCTGCGAGGTGACCTAGAAATCCTGTAGGTCTGTCTTTGCTGATCAAAGTCTCGTAGCCCTTTCTTGCTTAATTGACGAGGTGGCCGAGTGGTAAAGGCGATGGACTGCTAATCCATTGTGCTCTGCACGCGTGGGTTCGAATCCCATCCTCGTCGCATGTCAGATTAAAGTGTTTTTAGACAAACACAGATAAAACCTTCTGCTGGACTTACAACATCCAATGGTAAACCAAATACTGTTTTGTGCAGAGAACTCGAGTGTGACAGTTGATGCAGAAATCAGACTGTTGACATGTGAGTGCAGGTGATTAAGCTCACTGGACAAGCAGCTTTGGAAGAGCTTCCTTGATAGGCTGCAGATAGGCTGTATAATAAGGTGTGTATTCCATGCTGCTCTGCCCACCGGGGCTACAAAACATTTGGTTCAGGTGTCACATTAATGTCGTCTAGTGAACAGGACACCACAGATACAAGGCCTGTAGAGACACATGCAGGCAGAGTCCCCCACAAAACTGCTACTCACTGGATATGTTCTCTTTTCCAACCATTCTCTGTTAACCCTAAATATGGTAGTGTGTAAAAGTTCCAGGAAATCAGCAATTTCTGAAATGGCTGATCGCCCCCACTGATACTCGGTTGGAACTTCAGCAGAACGTTTTGACTGTGTGTACAAGCCTAAATGCATTGACTGGCTGCCATGTGTTTAGCTGATCAGACGGCAAACTGGTCGCCTTTTTAGCTGTACTGCTGACAGGCAATTTCCCATTCTAATTGATTGTGATCTGCACATGTGGAATAAGGAGGCTGAAACTTTTTAACAGTTTCATCCATTTATGGGAAAAAGGAAATCAAACGATTGTGGAGAATGTGGCCATCGATCCCACTACCTCTTGCATGCTAAGCAAGCACTCTACCATTTGAGCTAATTCCCCTGCAAGCTTTTTTTCCTCCCTGTGTTCACAGCGTACCGGACAAACTCTCAATATCCACCCCTTATGTCCTCTGTGTTTGTAGATTGTGGAGCCCGAATACTTGACAGTCACGGGCCTTGTTGACAAGGCCAGAAGCAGTCGGAGGGAACAAACAGTTGGTGTGGCATGAGGTTTTGGTGCTAATGGAGTGCACCTTTTTGCCAAAGAGAATCTCCAAAGTGTTTAATTGCAGCCTTAGAAGAGTTGGCTACAATCTTCCTTGATAGGCCGCAGTCTGTTCTTGTGCTTGAGTGTAGACACACGGATGGAAATACTGTCAGGATTGACATTCGTCGGCCATCTCAGAAGTGCTTCTTCTTTTCCTTTCGGCTGTTCCCTTTCAGGGGTCGCCACAGCGAATCATGTGCCTCCATCTAACCCTGTCCTCTGCATCCTCTTCACTCATACCAACTAACTTCATGTCCTCCCTTACTACATCCATAAATCTCCGCTTTGGTCTTCCTCTAGACCTCCTGCCTTGCAGCTCCAACCTATGTATCCATCTAAAGATATATTCACAAGCCATCTCAGAAGTGCATCGCCTGTATGATAAAGGATTGCGCGTCACCTTGACGAGGTCAGGGGAGGCATGAGGCATTTGGAGAATGTGGGTATTGATCCCACTACTTCTTGCATACAAAGCTAGTGCTTTACCATTTAAGCTAATTCCCTTGCAAAGGTACTTGGATATTAAATTCAGAGAGGAGATATTCTAGGTGTTCTTATTAAACCCTGCGAGGTGACCTAGCAATCCTGTAGGTCTGTCTTTGCTGATCTAAGTCTCGTCGCCCTTCCTTGCTTAATTGACGAGGTGGCCGAGTGGTTAAGGCGATGGACTGCTAATCTATTGTGCTCTGCACGCGTGGGTTTGAATCCCATCCTCGTCGCATGTCAGATTAAAGTGTTTTTGGACAAACACAGATAAAACCTTCTGCTGGACTTACAACATCCAATGGTAAACCAAATACTGTTTTGTGCAGAGAACTCGAGTGTGACAGTTGATGCAGAAATCAGACTGTTGACATGTGAGTGCAGGTGATTAAGCTCACTGGACAAGCAGCTTTGGAAGAGCTTCCTTGATAGGCTGCAGATAGGCTGTATAATAAGGTGTGTATTCCATGCTGCTCTGCCCACCGGGGCTACAAAACATTTGGTTCAGGTGTCACATTAATGTCGTCTAGTGAACAGGACACCACAGATACAAGGCCTGTAGAGACACATGCAGGCAGAGTCCCCCACAAAACTGCTACTCACTGGATATGTTCTCTTTTCCAACCATTCTCTGTTAACCCTAAATATGGTAGTGTGTAAAAGTTCCAGGAAATCAGCAATTTCTGAAATGGCTGATCGCCCCCACTGATACTCGGTTGGAACTTCAGCAGAACTAAATGCATTGACTGGCTGCCATGTGTTTAGCTGATGAGACGGCAAACTGGTCGCCTTTTTAGCTGTACTGCTGACAGGCACTTTCCCATTCTAATTGATTGTGATCTGCACATGTGGGATATGGAGGCTGAAACTTTTTAACAGTTTCATCCATTTATGGGAAAAAGGAAATCAAACGATTGTGGAGAATGTGGGCATCGATCCCACTACCTCTTGCATGCTAAGCAAGCGCTCTACCATTTGAGCTAATTCCCCTGCAAGCTTTTTTTCCTCCCTGTGTTCACAGCGTACCGGACAAACTCTCAATATCCACCCCTTATGTCCTCTGTGTTTGTAGATTGTGGAGCCCGAATACTTGACAGTCACGGGCCTTGTTGACAAGGCCAGAAGCAGTCGGAGGGAACAAACAGTTGGTGTGGCATGAGGTTTTGGTGCTAATGGAGTGCACCTTTTTGCCAAAGAGAATCTCCAAAGTGTTTAATTGCAGCCTTAGAAGAGTTGGCTACAATCTTCCTTGATAGGCCGCAGTCTGTTCTTGTGTTTGAGTGTAGACACACGGATGGAAATACTGTCAGGATTGACATTCGTCGGCCATCTCAGAAGTGCTTCTTCTTTTCCTTTCGGCTGTTCCCTTTCAGGGGTCGCCACAGCGAATCATGTGCCTCCATCTAACCCTGTCCTCTGCATCCTCTTCACTCATACCAACTAACTTCATGTCCTCCCTTACTACATCCATAAATCTCCGCTTTGGTCTTCCTCTAGACCTCCTGCCTTGCAGCTCCAACCTATGTATCCATCTAAAGATATATTCACAAGCCATCTAAGAAGTGCATCACCTGTATGATAAAGGATTGCGCGTCACCTTGACGAGGTCAGGGGAGGCATGAGGCATTTGGAGAATGTGGGTATTGATCCCACTACTTCTTGCATACAAAGCTAGTGATTTACCATTTAAGCTAATTCCCTTGCAAAGGTACTTGGATATTAAATTCAGAGAGGAGATATTCTAGGTGTTCTTATTAAACCCTGCGAGGTGACCTAGCAATCCTGTAGGTCTGTCTTTGCTGATCTAAGTCTCGTCGCCCTTCCTTGCTTAATTGACGAGGTGGCCGAGTGGTTAAGGCGATGGACTGCTAATCTATTGTGCTCTGCACGCGTGGGTTTGAATCCCATCCTCGTCGCATGTCAGATTAAAGTGTTTTTAGACAAACACAGATAAAACCTTCTGCTGGACTTACAACATCCAATGGTAAACCAAATACTGTTTTGTGCAGAGAACTCGAGTGTGACAGTTGATGCAGAAATCAGACTGTTGACATGTGAGTGCAGGTGATTAAGCTCACTGGACAAGCAGCTTTGGAAGAGCTTCCTTGATAGGCTGCAGATAGGCTGTATAATAAGGTGTGTATTCCATGCTGCTCTGCCCACCGGGGCTACAAAACATTTGGTTCAGGTGTCACATTAATGTCGTCTAGTGAACAGGACACCACAGATACAAGGCCTGTAGAGACACATGCAGGCAGAGTCCCCCACAAAACTGCTACTCACTGGATATGTTCTCTTTTCCAACCATTCTCTGTTAACCCTAAATATGGTAGTGTGTAAAAGTTCCAGGAAATCAGCAATTTCTGAAATGGCTGATCGCCCCCACTGATACTCGGTTGGAACTTCAGCAGAACGTTTTGACTGTGTGTACAAGCCTAAATGCATTGACTGGCTGCCATGTGTTTAGCTGATCAGACGGCAAACTGGTCGCCTTTTTAGCTGTACTGCTGACAGGCAATTTCCCATTCTAATTGATTGTGATCTGCACATGTGGGATATGGAGGCTGAAACTTTTTAACAGTTTCATCCATTTATGGGAAAAAGGAAATCAAACGATTGTGGAGAATGTGGGCATCGA
This sequence comes from Channa argus, assembly GCF_033026475.1. Taxonomy (NCBI): domain Eukaryota; kingdom Metazoa; phylum Chordata; class Actinopteri; order Anabantiformes; family Channidae; genus Channa; species Channa argus. Next base: position 15,796 of record NW_027125256.1, on the reverse strand, counting down.
TCCCACTACCTCTTGCATGCTAAGCAAGCGCTCTACCATTTGAGCTAGTTCCCCTGCAAGCTTTTTTTCCTCCCTGTGTTCACAGCGTACCGGACAAACTCTCAATATCCACCCCTTATGTCCTCTGTGTTTGTAGATTGTGGAGCCCGAATACTTGACAGTCACGGGCCTTGTTGACAAGGCCAGAAGCAGTCGGAGGGAACAAACAGTTGGTGTGGCATGAGGTTTTGGTGCTAATGGAGTGCACCTTTTTGCCAAAGAGAATCTCCAAAGTGTTTAATTGCAGCCTTAGAAGAGTTGGCTACAATCTTCCTTGATAGGCTGCAGTCTGTTCTTGTGCTTGAGTGTAGACACACGGATGGAAATACTGTCAGGATTGACATTCGTCGGCCATCTCAGAAGTGCTTCTTCTTTTCCTTTCGGCTGTTCCCTTTCAGGGGTCGCCACAGCGAATCATGTGCGTCCATCTAACCCTGTCCTCTGCATCCTCTTCACTCATACCAACTAACTTCATGTCCTCCCTTACTACATCCATAAATCTCCGCTTTGGTCTTCCTCTAGACCTCCTGCCTGGCAGCTCCAACCTATGTATCCATCTAAAGATATATTCACAAGCCATCTCAGATGTGCATCACCTGTATGATAAAGGATTGTGCGTCACCTTGACGAGGTCAGGGGAGGCATGAGGCATTTGGAGAATGTTGGTATTGATCCCACTACGTCTTGCATACAAAGCTAGTGCTTTTCCATTTAAGCTAATTCCCTTGCAAAGGTACTTGGATATTAAATTCAGAGAGGAGATATTTACGTGTTCTTAATAAACCCTGCGAGGTGACCTAGAAATCCTGTAGGTCTGTCTTTGCTGATCAAAGTCTCGTAGCCCTTTCTTGCTTAATTGACGAGGTGGCCGAGTGGTAAAGGCGATGGACTGCTAATCCATTGTGCTCTGCACGCGTGGGTTCGAATCCCATCCTCGTCGCATGTCAGATTAAAGTGTTTTTAGACAAACACAGATAAAACCTTCTGCTGGACTTACAACATCCAATGGTAAACCAAATACTGTTTTGTGCAGAGAACTCGAGTGTGACAGTTGATGCAGAAATCAGACTGTTGACATGTGAGTGCAGGTGATTAAGCTCACTGGACAAGCAGCTTTGGAAGAGCTTCCTTGATAGGCTGCAGATAGGCTGTATAATAAGGTGTGTATTCCATGCTGCTCTGCCCACCGGGGCTACAAAACATTTGGTTCAGGTGTCACATTAATGTCGTCTAGTGAACAGGACACCACAGATACAAGGCCTGTAGAGACACATGCAGGCAGAGTCCCCCACAAAACTGCTACTCACTGGATATGTTCTCTTTTCCAACCATTCTCTGTTAACCCTAAATATGGTAGTGTGTAAAAGTTCCAGGAAATCAGCAATTTCTGAAATGGCTGATCGCCCCCACTGATACTCGGTTGGAACTTCAGCAGAACGTTTTGACTGTGTGTACAAGCCTAAATGCATTGACTGGCTGCCATGTGTTTAGCTGATCAGACGGCAAACTGGTCGCCTTTTTAGCTGTACTGCTGACAGGCAATTTCCCATTCTAATTGATTGTGATCTGCACATGTGGAATAAGGAGGCTGAAACTTTTTAACAGTTTCATCCATTTATGGGAAAAAGGAAATCAAACGATTGTGGAGAATGTGGCCATCGATCCCACTACCTCTTGCATGCTAAGCAAGCACTCTACCATTTGAGCTAATTCCCCTGCAAGCTTTTTTTCCTCCCTGTGTTCACAGCGTACCGGACAAACTCTCAATATCCACCCCTTATGTCCTCTGTGTTTGTAGATTGTGGAGCCCGAATACTTGACAGTCACGGGCCTTGTTGACAAGGCCAGAAGCAGTCGGAGGGAACAAACAGTTGGTGTGGCATGAGGTTTTGGTGCTAATGGAGTGCACCTTTTTGCCAAAGAGAATCTCCAAAGTGTTTAATTGCAGCCTTAGAAGAGTTGGCTACAATCTTCCTTGATAGGCCGCAGTCTGTTCTTGTGCTTGAGTGTAGACACACGGATGGAAATACTGTCAGGATTGACATTCGTCGGCCATCTCAGAAGTGCTTCTTCTTTTCCTTTCGGCTGTTCCCTTTCAGGGGTCGCCACAGCGACTCATGTGCCTCCATCTAACCCTGTCCTCTGCATCCTCTTCACTCATACCAACTAACTTCATGTCCTCCCTTACTACATCCATAAATCTCCGCTTTGGTCTTCCTCTAGACCTCCTGCCTTGCAGCTCCAACCTATGTATCCATCTAAAGATATATTCACAAGCCATCTCAGAAGTGCATCGCCTGTATGATAAAGGATTGCGCGTCACCTTGACGAGGTCAGGGGAGGCATGAGGCATTTGGAGAATGTGGGTATTGATCCCACTACTTCTTGCATACAAAGCTAGTGCTTTACCATTTAAGCTAATTCCCTTGCAAAGGTACTTGGATATTAAATTCAGAGAGGAGATATTCTAGGTGTTCTTATTAAACCCTGCGAGGTGACCTAGAAATCCTGTAGGTCTGTCTTTGCTGATCAAAGTCTCGTCGCCCTTTCTTGCTTAATTGACGAGGTGGCCGAGTGGTTAAGGCGATGGACTGCTAATCCATTGTGCTCTGCACGCGTGGGTTCGAATCCCATCCTCGTCGCATGTCAGATTAAAGTGTTTTTAGACAAACACAGATAAAACCTTCTGCTGGACTTACAACATCCAATGGTAAACCAAATACTGTTTTGTGCAGAGAACTCGAGTGTGACAGTTGATGCAGAAATCAGACTGTTGACATGTGAGTGCAGGTGATTAAGCTCACTGGACAAGCAGCTTTGGAAGAGCTTCCTTGATAGGCTGCAGATAGGCTGTATAATAAGGTGTGTATTCCATGCTGCTCTGCCCACCGGGGCTACAAAACATTTGGTTCAGGTGTCACATTAATGTCGTCTAGTGAACAGGACACCACAGATACAAGGCCTGTAGAGACACATGCAGGCAGAGTCCCCCACAAAACTGCTACTCACTGGATATGTTCTCTTTTCCAACCATTCTCTGTTAACCCTAAATATGGTAGTGTGTAAAAGTTCCAGGAAATCAGCAATTTCTGAAATGGCTGATCGCCCCCACTGATACTCGGTTGGAACTTCAGCAGAACGTTTTGACTGTGTGTACAAGCCTAAATGCATTGACTGGCTGCCATGTGTTTAGCTGATGAGACGGCAAACTGGTCGCCTTTTTAGCTGTACTGCTGACAGGCACTTTCCCATTCTAATTGATTGTGATCTGCACATGTGGGATATGGAGGCTGAAACTTTTTAACAGTTTCATCCATTTATGGGAAAAAGGAAATCAAACGATTGTGGAGAATGTGGGCATCGATCCCACTACCTCTTGCATGCTAAGCAAGCGCTCTACCATTTGAGCTAATTCCCCTGCAAGCTTTTTTTCCTCCCTGTGTTCACAGCGTACCGGACAAACTCTCAATATCCACCCCTTATGTCCTCTGTGTTTGTAGATTGTGGAGCCCGAATACTTGACAGTCACGGGCCTTGTTGACAAGGCCAGAAGCAGTCGGAGGGAACAAACAGTTGGTGTGGCATGAGGTTTTGGTGCTAATGGAGTGCACCTTTTGGCCAAAGAGAATCTCCAAAGTGTTTAATTGCAGCCTTAGAAGAGTTGGCTACAATCTTCCTTGATAGGCCGCAGTCTGTTCTTGTGCTTGAGTGTAGACACACGGATGGAAATACTGTCAGGATTGACATTCGTCGGCCATCTCAGAAGTGCTTCTTCTTTTCCTTTCGGCTGTTCCCTTTCAGGGATCGCCACAGCGAATCATGTGCCTCCATCTAACCCTGTCCTCTGCATTCTCTTCACTCATACCAACTAACTTCATGTCCTCCCTTACTACATCCATAAATCTCCGCTTTGGTCTTCCTCTAGACCTCCTGCCTGGCAGCTCCAACCTATGTATCCATCTAAAGATATATTCACAAGCCATCTCAGAAGTGCATCGCCTGTATGATAAAGGATTGCGCGTCACCTTGACGAGGTCAGGGGAGGCATGAGGCATTTGGAGAATGTGGGTATTGATCCCACTACTTCTTGCATACAAAGCTAGTGATTTACCATTTAAGCTAATTCCCTTGCAAAGGTACTTGGATATTAAATTCAGAGAGGAGATATTCTAGGTGTTCTTATTAAACCCTGCGAGGTGACCTAGCAATCCTGTAGGTCTGTCTTTGCTGATCTAAGTCTCGTCGCCCTTCCTTGCTTAATTGACGAGGTGGCCGAGTGGTTAAGGCGATGGACTGCTAATCTATTGTGCTCTGCACGCGTGGGTTTGAATCCCATCCTCGTCGCATGTCAGATTAAAGTGTTTTTAGACAAACACAGATAAAACCTTCTGCTGGACTTACAACATCCAATGGTAAACCAAATACTGTTTTGTGCAGAGAACTCGAGTGTGACAGTTGATGCAGAAATCAGACTGTTGACATGTGAGTGCAGGTGATTAAGCTCACTGGACAAGCAGCTTTGGAAGAGCTTCCTTGATAGGCTGCAGATAGGCTGTATAATAAGGTGTGTATTCCATGCTGCTCTGCCCACCGGGGCTACAAAACATTTGGTTCAGGTGTCACATTAATGTCGTCTAGTGAACAGGACACCACAGATACAAGGCCTGTAGAGACACATGCAGGCAGAGTCCCCCACAAAACTGCTACTCACTGGATATGTTCTCTTTTCCAACCATTCTCTGTTAACCCTAAATATGGTAGTGTGTAAAAGTTCCAGGAAATCAGCAATTTCTGAAATGGCTGATCGCCCCCACTGATACTCGGTTGGAACTTCAGCAGAACGTTTTGACTGTGTGTACAAGCCTAAATGCATTGACTGGCTGCCATGTGTTTAGCTGATGAGACGGCAAACTGGTCGCCTTTTTAGCTGTACTGCTGACAGGCACTTTCCCATTCTAATTGATTGTGATCTGCACATGTGGGATATGGAGGCTGAAACTTTTTAACAGTTTCATCCATTTATGGGAAAAAGGAAATCAAACGATTGTGGAGAATGTGGGCATCGATCCCACTACCTCTTGCATGCTAAGCAAGCTCTCTACCATTTGAGCTAATTCCCCTGCAAGCTTTTTTTCCTCCCTGTGTTCACAGCGTACCGGACAAACTCTCAATATCCACCCCTTATGTCCTCTGTGTTTGTAGATTGTGGAGCCCGAATACTTGACAGTCACGGGCCTTGTTGACAAGGCCAGAAGCAGTCGGAGGGAACAAACAGTTGGTGTGGCATGAGGTTTTGGTGCTAATGGAGTGCACCTTTTTGCCAAAGAGAATCTCCAAAGTGTTTAATTGCAGCCTTAGAAGAGTTGGCTACAATCTTCCTTGATAGGCTGCAGTCTGTTCTTGTGCTTGAGTGTAGACACACGGATGGAAATACTGTCAGGATTGACATTCGTCGGCCATCTCAGAAGTGCTTCTTCTTTTCCTTTCGGCTGTTCCCTTTCAGGGGTCGCCACAGCGAATCATGTGCGTCCATCTAACCCTGTCCTCTGCATCCTCTTCACTCATACCAACTAACTTCATGTCCTCCCTTACTACATCCATAAATCTCCGCTTTGGTCTTCCTCTAGACCTCCTGCCTGGCAGCTCCAACCTATGTATCCATCTAAAGATATATTCACAAGCCATCTCAGATGTGCATCACCTGTATGATAAAGGATTGTGCGTCACCTTGACGAGGTCAGGGGAGGCATGAGGCATTTGGAGAATGTTGGTATTGATCCCACTACGTCTTGCATACAAAGCTAGTGCTTTTCCATTTAAGCTAATTCCCTTGCAAAGGTACTTGGATATTAAATTCAGAGAGAAGATATTTACGTGTTCTTAATAAACCCTGCGAGGTGACCTAGAAATCCTGTAGGTCTGTCTTTGCTGATCAAAGTCTCGTAGCCCTTTCTTGCTTAATTGACGAGGTGGCCGAGTGGTAAAGGCGATGGACTGCTAATCCATTGTGCTCTGCACGCGTGGGTTCGAATCCCATCCTCGTCGCATGTCAGATTAAAGTGTTTTTAGACAAACACAGATAAAACCTTCTGCTGGACTTACAACATCCAATGGTAAACCAAATACTGTTTTGTGCAGAGAACTCGAGTGTGACAGTTGATGCAGAAATCAGACTGTTGACATGTGAGTGCAGGTGATTAAGCTTTGCAGCTTTGGAAGAGCTTCCTTGATAGGCTGCAGATAGGCTGTATAATAAGGTGTGTATTCCATGCTGCTTTGCCCACCTGGGCTACAAAACATTTGGTTCAGGTGTCACATTAATGTCGTCTAGTGAACAGGACACCACAGATACAAGGCCTGTAGAGACACATGCAGGCAGAGTCCCCCACAAAACTGCTACTCACTGGATATGTTCTCTTTTCCAACCATTCTCTGTTAACCCTAAATATGGTAGTGTGTAAAAGTTCCAGGAAATCAGCAATTTCTGAAATGGCTGATCGCCCCCACTGATTCTCGGTTGGAACTTCAGCAGAACGTTTTGACTGTGTGTACAAGCCTAAATGCATTGACTGGCTGCCATGTGTTTAGCTGATCAGACGGCAAACTGGTCGCCTTTTTAGCTGTACTGCTGACAGGCAATTTCCCATTCTAATTGATTGTGATCTGCACATGTGGAATAAGGAGGCTGAAACTTTTTAACAGTTTCATCCATTTATGGGAAAAAGGAAATCAAACGATTGTGGAGAATGTGGCCATCGATCCCACTACCTCTTGCATGCTAAGCAAGCACTCTACCATTTGAGCTAATTCCCCTGCAAGCTTTTTTTCCTCCCTGTGTTCACAGCGTACCGGACAAGCTCTCAATATCCACCCCTTATGTCCTCTGTGTTTGTAGATTGTGGAGCCCGAATACTTGACAGTCACGGGCCTTGTTGACAAGGCCAGAAGCAGTCGGAGGGAACAAACAGTTGGTGTGGCATGAGGTTTTGGTGCTAATGGAGTGCACCTTTTTGCCAAAGAGAATCTCCAAAGTGTTTAATTGCAGCCTTAGAAGAGTTGGCTACAATCTTCCTTGATAGGCCGCAGTCTGTTCTTGTGCTTGAGTGTAGACACACGGATGGAAATACTGTCAGGATTGACATTCGTCGGCCATCTCAGAAGTGCTTCTTCTTTTCCTTTCGGCTGTTCCCTTTCAGGGGTCGCCACAGCGAATCATGTGCCTCCATCTAACCCTGTCCTCTGCATCCTCTTCACTCATACCAACTAACTTCATGTCCTCCCTTACTACATCCATAAATCTCCGCTTTGGTCTTCCTCTAGACCTCCTGCCCTGCAGCTCCAACCTATGTATCCATCTAAAGATATATTCACAAGCCATCTCAGAAGTGCATCGCCTGTATGATAAAGGATTGCGCGTCACCTTGACGAGGTCAGGGGAGGCATGAGGCATTTGGAGAATGTGGGTATTGATCCCAGTACTTCTTGCATACAAAGCTAGTGCTTTACCATTTAAGCTAATTCCCTTGCAAAGGTACTTGGATATTAAATTCAGAGAGGAGATATTCTAGGTGTTCTTATTAAACCCTGCGAGGTGACCTAGAAATCCTGTAGGTCTGTCTTTGCTGATCAAAGTCTCGTCGCCCTTCCTTGCTTAATTGACGAGGTGGCCGAGTGGTTAAGGCGATGGACTGCTAATCCATTGTGCTCTGCACGCGTGGGTTCGAATCCCATCCTCGTCGCATGTCAGATTAAAGTGTTTTTAGACAAACACAGATAAAACCTTCTGCTGGACTTACAACATCCAATGGTAAACCAAATACTGTTTTGTGCAGAGAACTCGAGTGTGACAGTTGATGCAGAAATCAGACTGTTGACATGTGAGTGCAGGTGATTAAGCTCACTGGACAAGCAGCTTTGGAAGAGCTTCCTTGATAGGCTGCAGATAGGCTGTATAATAAGGTGTGTATTCCATGCTGCTCTGCCCACCGGGGCTACAAAACATTTGGTTCAGGTGTCACATTAATGTCGTCTAGTGAACAGGACACCACAGATACAAGGCCTGTAGAGACACATGCAGGCAGAGTCCCCCACAAAACTGCTACTCAGTGGATATGTTCTCTTTTCCAACCATTCTCTGTTAACCCTAAATATGGTAGTGTGTAAAAGTTCCAGGAAATCAGCAATTTCTGAAATGGCTGATCGCCCCCACTGATACTCGGTTGGAACTTCAGCAGAACGTTTTGACTGTGTGTACAAGCCTAAATGCATTGACTGGCTGCCATGTGTTTAGCTGATGAGACGGCAAACTGGTCGCCTTTTTAGCTGTACTGCTGACAGGCACTTTCCCATTCTAATTGATTGTGATCTGCACATGTGGGATATGGAGGCTGAAACTTTTTAACAGTTTCATCCATTTATGGGAAAAAGGAAATCAAAGGATTGTGGAGAATGTGGGCATCGATCCCACTACCTCTTGCATGCTAAGCAAGCGCTCTACCATTTGAGCTAATTCCCCTGCAAGCTTTTTTTCCTCCCTGTGTTCACAGCGTACCGGACAAACTCTCAATATCCACCCCTTATGTCCTTTGTGTTTGTAGATTGTGGAGCCCGAATACTTGACAGTCACGGGCCTTGTTGACAAGGCCAGAAGCAGTCGGAGGGAACAAACAGTTGGTGTGGCATGAGGTTTTGGTGCTAATGGAGTGCACCTTTTGGCCAAAGAGAATCTCCAAAGTGTTTAATTGCAGCCTTAGAAGAGTTGGCTACAATCTTCCTTGATAGGCCGCAGTCTGTTCTTGTGCTTGAGTGTAGACACACGGATGGAAATACTGTCAGGATTGACATTCGTCGGCCATCTCAGAAGTGCTTCTTCTTTTCCTTTCGGCTGTTCCCTTTCAGGGATCGCCACAGCGAATCATGTGCCTCCATCTAACCCTGTCCTCTGCATTCTCTTCACTCATACCAACTAACTTCATGTCCTCCCTTACTACATCCATAAATCTCCGCTTTTGTCTTCCTCTAGACCTCCTGCCTGGCAGCTCCAACCTATGTATCCATCTAAAGATATATTCACAAGCCATCTCAGAAGTGCATCGCCTGTATGATAAAGGATTGCGCGTCACCTTGACGAGGTCAGGGGAGGCATGAGGCATTTGGAGAATGTGGGTATTGATCCCAGTACTTCTTGCATACAAAGCTAGTGCTTTACCATTTAAGCTAATTCCCTTGCAAAGGTACTTGGATATTAAATTCAGAGAGGAGATATTCTAGGTGTTCTTATTAAACCCTGCGAGGTGACCTAGAAATCCTGTAGGTCTGTCTTTGCTGATCAAAGTCTCGTCGCCCTTCATTGCTTAATTGACGAGGTGGCCGAGTGGTTAAGGCGATGGACTGCTAATCCATTGTGCTCTGCACGCGTGGGTTCGAATCCCATCCTCGTCGCATGTCAGATTAAAGTGTTTTTAGACAAACACAGATAAAACCTTCTGCTGGACTTACAACATCCAATGGTAAACCAAATACTGTTTTGTGCAGAGAACTCGAGTGTGACAGTTGATGCAGAAATCAGACTGTTGACATGTGAGTGCAGGTGATTAAGCTCACTGGACAAGCAGCTTTGGAAGAGCTTCCTTGATAGGCTGCGGATAGGCTGTATAATAAGGTATGTATTCCATGCTGCTCTGCCCACCGGGGCTACAAAACATTTGGTTCAGGTGTCACATTAATGTCGTCTAGTGAACAGGACACCACAGATACAAGGCCTGTAGAGACACATGCAGGCAGAGTCCCCCACAAAACTGCTACTCACTGGATATGTTCTCTTTTCCAACCATTCTCTGTTAAACCTAAATATGGTAGTGTGTAAAAGTTCCATGAAATCAGCAATTTCTGAAATGGCTGATCGCCCCCACTGATACTCGGTTGGAACTTCAGCAGAACGTTTTGACTGTGTGTACAAGCCTAAATGCATTGACTGGCTGCCATGTGTTTAGCTGATCAGACGGCAAACTGGTCGCCTTTTTAGCTGTACTGCTGACAAACAATTTCCCGTTCTAATTGATTGTGATCTGCACATGTGGGATATGGAGGCTGAAACTTTTTAACAGTTTCATCCATTTATGGGAAAAAGGAAATCAAAGGATTGTGGAGAATGTGGGCATCGATCCCACTACCTCTTGCATGCTAAGCAAGCGCTCTACCATTTGAGCTAATTCCCCTGCAAGCTTTTTTTCCTCCCTGTGTTCACAGCGTACCGGACAAACTCTCAATATCCACCCCTTATGTCCTCTGTGTTTGTAGATTGTGGAGCCCGAATACTTGACAGTCACGGGCCTTGTTGACAAGGCCAGAAGCAGTCGGAGGGAACAAACAGTTGGTGTGGCATGAGGTTTTGGTGCTAATGGAGTGCACCTTTTGGCCAAAGAGAATCTCCAAAGTGTTTAATTGCAGCCTTAGAAGAGTTGGCTACAATCTTCCTTGATAGGCCGCAGTCTGTTCTTGTGCTTGAGTGTAGACACACGGATGGAAATACTGTCAGGATTGACATTCGTCGGCCATCTCAGAAGTGCTTCTTCTTTTCCTTTCGGCTGTTCCCTTTCAGGGGTCGCCACAGCGAATCATGTGCCTCCATCTAACCCTGTCCTCTGCATCCTCTTCACTCATACCAACTAACTTCATGTCCTCCCTTACTACATCCATAAATCTCCGCTTTGGTCTTCCTCTAGACCTCCTGCCTTGCAGCTCCAACCTATGTATCCATCTAAAGATATATTCACAAGCCATCTCAGAAGTGCATCGCCTGTATGATAAAGGATTGCGCGTCACCTTGACGAGGTCAGGGGAGGCATGAGGCATTTGGAGAATGTGGGTATTGATCCCAGTACTTCTTGCATACAAAGCTAGTGCTTTACCATTTAAGCTAATTCCCTTGCAAAGGTACTTGGATATTAAATTCAGAGAGGAGATATTCTAGGTGTTCTTATTAAACCCTGCGAGGTGACCTAGAAATCCTGTAGGTCTGTCTTTGCTGATCAAAGTCTCGTCGCCCTTCCTTGCTTAATTGACGAGGTGGCCGAGTGGTTAAGGCGATGGACTGCTAATCCATTGTGCTCTGCACGCGTGGGTTTGAATCCCATCCTCGTCGCATGTCAGATTAAAGTATTTTTAGACAAACACAGATAAAACCTTCTGCTGGACTTACAACATCCAATGGTAAACCAAATACTGTTTTGTGCAGAGAACTCGAGTGTGACAGTTGATGCAGAAATCAGACTGTTGACATGTGAGTGCAGGTGATTAAGCTCACTGGACAAGCAGCTTTGGAAGAGCTTCCTTGATAGGCTGCAGATAGGCTGTATAATAAGGTGTGTATTCCATGCTGCTCTGCCCACCGGGGCTACAAAACATTTGGTTCAGGTGTCACATTAATGTCGTCTAGTGAACAGGACACCACAGATACAAGGCCTGTAGAGACACATGCAGGCAGAGTCCCCCACAAAACTGCTACTCAGTGGATATGTTCTCTTTTCCAACCATTCTCTGTTAACCCTAAATATGGTAGTGTGTAAAAGTTCCATGAAATCAGCAATTTCTGAAATGGCTGATCGCCCCCACTGATACTCGGTTGGAACTTCAGCAGAACTAAATGCATTGACTGGCTGCCATGTGTTTAGCTGATGAGACGGCAAACTGGTCGCCTTTTTAGCTGTACTGCTGACAGGCACTTTCCCATTCTAATTGATTGTGATCTGCACATGTGGGATATGGAGGCTGAAACTTTTTAACAGTTTCATCCATTTATGGGAAAAAGGAAATCAAACGATTGTGGAGAATGTGGGCATCGATCCCACTACCTTTTGCATGCTAAGCAAGCGCTCTACCATTTGAGCTAATTCCCCTGCAAGCTTTTTTTCCTCCCTGTGTTGGAACTTCAGCAGAACGTTTTGACTGTGTGTACAAGCCTAAATGCATTGACTGGCTGCCATGTGTTTAGCTGATCAGACGGCAAACTGGTCGCCTTTTTAGCTGTACTGCTGACAGGCAATTTCCCATTCTAATTGATTGTGATCTGCACATGTGGGATATGGAGGCTGAAACTTTTTAACAGTTTCATCCATTTATGGGAAAAAGGAAATCAAACGATTGTGGAGAATGTGGGCATCGATCCCACTACCTCTTGCATGCTAAGCAAGCGCTCTACCATTTGAGCTAATTCCCCTGCAAGCTTTTTTTCCTCCCTGTGTTCACAGCGTACCGGACAAACTCTCAATATCCACCCCTTATGTCCTCTGTGTTTGTAGATTGTGGAGCCCGAATACTTGACAGTCACGGGCCTTGTTGACAAGGCCAGAAGCAGTCGGAGGGAACAAACAGTTGGTGTGGCATGAGGTTTTGGTGCTAATGGAGTGCACCTTTTGGCCAAAGAGAATCTCCAAAGTGTTTAATTGCAGCCTTAGAAGAGTTGGCTACAATCTTCCTTGATAGGCCGCAGTCTGTTCTTGTGCTTGAGTGTAGACACACGGATGGAAATACTGTCAGGATTGACATTCGTCGGCCATCTCAGAAGTGCTTCTTCTTTTCCTTTCGGCTGTTCCCTTTCAGGGGTCGCCACAGCGAATCATGTGCCTCCATCTAACCCTGTCCTCTGCATCCTCTTCACTCATACCAACTAACTTCATGTCCTCCCTTACTACATCCATAAATCTCCGCTTTGGTCTTCCTCTAGACCTCCTGCCTTGCAGCTCCAACGTATGTATCCATCTAAAGATATATTCACAAGCCATCTCAGAAGTGCATCGCCTGTATGATAAAGGATTGCGCGTCACCTTGACGAGGTCAGGGGAGGCATGAGGCATTTGGAGAATGTGGGTATTGATTCCACTACTTCTTGCATACAAAGCTAGTGCTTTACCATTTAAGCTAATTCCCTTGCAAAGGTACTTGGATATTAAATTCGGAGAGGAGATATTCTAGGTGTTCTTATTAAACCCTGCAAGGTGACCTAGAAATCCTGTAGGTCTGTCTTTGCTGATGAAAGTCTCGTCGCCCTTCCTTGCTTAATTGACGAGGTGGCCGAGTGGTTAAGGCGATGGACTGCTAATCCATTGTGCTCTGCACGCATGGGTTTGAATCCCATCCTCGTCGCATGTCAGATTAAAGTGTTTTTAGACAAACACAGATAAAACCTTCTGCTGGACTTACAACATCCAATGGTAAACCAAATACTGTTTTGTGCAGAGAACTCGAGTGTGACAGTTGATGCAGAAATCAGACTGTTGACATGTGAGTGCAGGTGATTAAGCTCACTGGACAAGCAGCTTTGGAAGAGCTTCCTTGATAGGCTGCAGATAGGCTGTATAATAAGGTGTGTATTCCATGCTGCTCTGCCCACCGGGGCTACAAAACATTTGGTTCAGGTGTCACATTAATGTCGTCTAGTGAACAGGACACCACAGATACAAGGCCTGTAGAGACACATGCAGGCAGAGTCCCCCACAAAACTGCTACTCAGTGGATATGTTCTCTTTTCCAACCATTCTCTGTTAACCCTAAATATGGTAGTGTGTAAAAGTTCCATGAAATCAGCAATTTCTGAAATGGCTGATCGCCCCCACTGATACTCGGTTGGAACTTCAGCAGAACTAAATGCATTGACTGGCTGCCATATGTTTAGCTGATGAGACGGCAAACTGGTCGCCTTTTTAGCTGTACTGCTGACAGGCACTTTCCCATTCTAATTGATTGTGATCTGCACATGTGGGATATGGAGGCTGAAACTTTTTAACAGTTTCATCCATTTATGGGAAAAAGGAAATCAAACGATTGTGGAGAATGTGGGCATCGATCCCACTACCTTTTGCATGCTAAGCAAGCGCTCTACCATTTGAGCTAATTCCCCTGCAAGCTTTTTTTCCTCCCTGTGTTCACAGCGTACCGGACAAACTCTCAATATCCACCCCTTATGTCCTCTGTGTTTGTAGATTGTGGAGCCCGAATACTTGACAGTCACGGGCCTTGTTGACAAGGCCAGAAGCAGTCGGAGGGAACAAACAGTTGGTGTGGCATGAGGTTTTGGTGCTAATGGAGTGCACCTTTTTGCCAAAGAGAATCTCCAAAGTGTTTAATTGCAGCCTTAGAAGAGTTGGCTACAATCTTCCTTGATAGGCCGCAGTCTGTTCTTGTGCTTGAGTGTAGACACACGGATGGAAATACTGTCAGGATTGACATTCGTCGGCCATCTCAGAAGTGCTTCTTCTTTTCCTTTCGGCTGTTCCCTTTCAGGGGTCGCCACAGCGAATCATGTGCCTCCATCTAACCCTGTCCTCTGCATCCTCTTCACTCATACCAACTAACTTCATGTCCTCCCTTACTACATCCATAAATCTCCGCTTTGGTCTTCCTCTAGACCTCCTGCCTTGCAGCTCCAACCTATGTATCCATCTAAAGATATATTCACAAGCCATCTAAGAAGTGCATCGCCTGTATGATAAAGGATTGCGCGTCACCTTGACGAGGTCAGGGGAGGCATGAGGCATTTGGAGAATGTGGGTATTGATCCCACTACTTCTTGCATACAAAGCTAGTGATTTACCATTTAAGCTAATTCCCTTGCAAAGGTACTTGAATATTAAATTCAGAGAGGAGATATTCTAGGTGTTCTTATTAAACCCTGCGAGGTGACCAGGAAATCCTGTAGGTCTGTCTTTGCTGATCAAAGTCTCGTCGCCCTTCCTTGCTTAATTGACGAGGTGGCCGAGTGGTTAAGGCGATGGACTGCTAATCCATTGTGCTCTGCACGAGTGGGTTCGAATCCCATCCTCGTCGCATGTCAGATTAAAGTGTTTTTAGACAAACACAGATAAAACCTTCTGCTGGACTTACAACATCCAATGGTAAACCAAATACTGTTTTGTGCAGAGAACTCGAGTGTGACAGTTGATGCAGAAATCAGACTGTTGACATGTGAGTGCAGGTGATTAAGCTCACTGGACAAGCAGCTTTGGAAGAGCTTCCTTGATAGGCTGCAGATAGGCTGTATAATAAGGTGTGTATTCCATGCTGCTCTGCCCACCGGGGCTACAAAACATTTGGTTCAGGTGTCACATTAATGTCGTCTAGTGAACAGGACACCACAGATACAAGGCCTGTAGAGAAACATGCAGGCAGAGTCCCCCACAAAACTGCTACTCACTGGATATGTTCTCTTTTCCAACCATTCTCTGTTAACCCTAAATATGGTAGTGTGTAAAAGTTCCAGGAAATCAGCAATTTCTGAAATGGCTGATTGCCCCCACTGATACTCGGTTGGAACTTCAGCAGAACGTTTTGACTGTGTGTACAAGCCTAAATGCATTGACTGGCTGCCATGTGTTTAGCTGATCAGACGGCAAACTGGTCGCCTTTTTAGCTGTACTGCTGACAGGCAATTTCCCATTCTAATTGATTGTGATCTGCACATGTGGGATATGGAGGCTGAAACTTTTTAACAGTTTCATCCATTTATGGGAAAAAGGAAATCAAACGATTGTGGAGAATGTGGGCATCGATCCCACTACCTCTTGCATGCTAAGCAAGCGCTCTACCATTTGAGCTAATTCCCCTGCAAGCATTTTTTCCTCCCTGTGTTCACAGCGTACCGAACAAACTCTCAATATCCACCCCTTATGTCCTCTGTGTTTGTAGATTGTGGAGCCCGAATACGTGACAGTCACGGACCTTGTTGACAAGGCCAGAAGCAGTCGGAGGGAACAAACAGTTG